>NW_023405298.1:0-110022 GCF_013141755.1 Anopheles stephensi | reverse complement strand
AAAATGGCTTCGGAACGCGTTTCTTATAATGAAAAGTGAAACCAAACAATATTTGCGAAGAAAATTGTCCTATGAAAAAATCAATATTTCTTAGGGTAGAGGTTAGAAATTTTCTAAGTCCCAAAAATCACATTTTCTCGAATGTCTCGAAAACTACTTTCGGACAGGGGTCAACCAAGGTGTTTTAGAAAGGTCTTGACAAACTGTAATTAGTGAGCCATAGCGACTTTCAAGTGATTTGTTGACACTTTTTCGCATATCGGCATCCTGGGTTCCCATAATGGCCATAGGCCATAGGGCTCCGAACGGCCAACTTTTGGTCCCAGGGTAAAAAATTGTTATCACGAGATATTGATGAAAATTGCTTTGGAACGCGTTTCTTATAATGCAAAGTGAAACCAAACAGTATTCGCGAAGAAAAAATTGTCCTATGAAAAAATCAATTTTTCTTAGGGTAGAGGTCAGAAATTTTCTAGGTCCCAAAAAATCACACTTTCTCGAATATCTCGACAACTACTTATCGGACAGGGGTCAACCAAGGTGTTTAAGAAAGGTCTTTACAAGCTTTAATTAATGTGCCATAGCGACATTCAAGTAATTTTTTTGACACTGTTTCGCATATCGGCTTTATGGGTTCGCATACTGGCCATAGGCCATTGGGCTCCGAACGGCCAACTTTTGGTCCAAGGGTAAAAAAAAATTATCACGAGATATTGATGAAAATGGCTTCGGAACGCGTTTCTTATAATCAAACGAGAAACCAAACAATATTTGCGAAGAAAAAATTGTCCTATGAAAAAATCAATTTTTCTTAGGGTAGAAGTTAGAAATTTTCTAAGTCCTAAAAAATCACATTTTCTCGAATATCTCGAAAACTACTTATCGGACAGGGGTCAATCAAGGTATTTAACAAAGTTCTTTACAAGCTCTAATTTATGGGCCATTGCGACTTTCAAGTGATTTGTTGACACTTTTTCGCATATTGGCATGCTGGTTTCCATACTGGCTAGTGGCCATAGCGCACCGAACGGCCAACTTTTGGTCCAAGGGTAAAAAAATTTTATCACGAGATTTTTATGAAAATGGCTTCGGAACGCGTTTCTTATAATGAAAAGTGAAACCAAACAGTTTTTGCGAAGAAAAAATTGTCTTATGAAAAAATCAATTTTTCTTAGGGTAGAGGTCAAAAATTTTCCAAGTCCCAAATATCACATTTTCTCGAATATCTCGAAAACTGCTCATCGGACAGGGGTCAACCAAGGTGTTTAAGAAAGGTCTTTAAAAGCTCTAATTAATGAGCTATAGCAACTTTCAAGTGATTTTGTGACACTTTTTCGCATATCGGCATCCTGGTTTCCCATACTGCTCATAGGCCATAGGGCACCGAACGGCCAACTTTTGGTCCAAGGGTAAAAAAATGTTATCACGAGATTGTGATCAAAATGGCTTCGGAACGCGTTTCTTATAATGAAAAGTGAAACCAAACAGTATTTGCGAAGAAAAAATTGTCCTATGAAAAAATCAATTTTTCTTAGGGTAGAGGTAAAAATTTTCCAAGTCCCAAAAATCACATTTTCTCGAATATCTCGACAACTACTTTTCGGACAGGGGTCAACCAAGGTGTTTAAGAAAGGTCTTAACAAGCACTAAACAATGAGCCATAGCGACTTTCAAGTGATTTTTTGACACTTTTTCGCATATCGGCATCCTGGGTTCCCATACTGGCCATAGGCCATAGGGCACCGAACGGCCAACTTTTGGTACGAGGGTTAAAATTTTTTTATCCCGAGATTTTGACGAAAATGGCTTCGGAACGCGTTTCTAATAATGAAAAGTGAAACCATACAGTATTTGCGAAGAAAAAATTGTCCTATGAAAAAATCACTTTTTCTTAGGGTACGGGTCAAAAATTTTCTAGGTCCCAAAAAATCACACTTTCTCGAATATCTCGAAAACTACTTTTCGGACAGGGGTCAACCAAGGTGTTTTAGAAAGGTCTTTACAAGTTCTAATTAAGGAGCTATAGCGACTTTCAAGTGATTTGTGACACTGTTTCGCATATCGGCATCATAGGTTCCCAAACTGGCCATAGGCCATAGCGCACCGAACGGCCAACTTTTGGTACGAGGGTTAAAAAAATTTATCACGAGATTTTGATGAAAATGGCTTCGGAACGCGTTTCTTATAATGAAAAGTGAAACCAAACAGTATTTGCGAAGAAAAAATTGTCCTATGAAAAAATCAATTTTTCTTAGGGTAGAGAAAAGAAATTTTCGAAGTCCCAAAAAATCACATTTTCTCGAATGTCTCGAAAACTCCTTTTTGGACAGGGGTCAACCAAGGTGTTTAAAAAAGATCTTAACAAGCTCTGTTTAACGAGTCGTAGCGACTTTTAAGTGATTTTTTGACACTTTTACGCATACCGACCTCGTAGGTTCCCATACTGCCTATAGGCCATAGGGCACCGAACGGCCAACTTTTGGTCCGAGGGTAAACAGTTTTCATCCCGAGATTTTGATGAAAATGGCTTCGGAACGCGTTTCTCATAATTAAAAGTGAAACCAAACAGTATTTGCGAAGAAAAAATTGTCCTATGAAAAAATCAATTTTTCTTAGGGTAGATTTAATTCTACTTCATGAGCCATAGCGACTTTCAAGTGATTTTTTGACACTTTTTCGCATATCGGCATCCTGGGTTCCCATACTGGCTAGTGGCCATAGGGCTCCGAATGGCCAACTTTTGGTACGAGGGTAAAAAAATGTTATCACGAGATTGTGATGAAAATGGCTTCGGAACGCGTTTTTTATAATGAAAAGTGAAACCAAACTGTATTTGCGAAGAAAAACTTGTCCTATGAAAAAATCAATTTTTCTCAGGGTAGAGCTTAGAAATTTTCTAAGTCCCAAAAAATCACATTTTCTCGAATGTCTCGAAAACAACTTTTCGGACAGGGGTCAACCAAGGTGTTTTAGAAAGGTCTTTACAAGCTCTAATTAATGTGCCATAGCGACTTTCAAGTGATTTTTTGACACTTTTTCGCATATCGGCATCCTGGTTTCCACACTGGCCATAGGCCCTAGGGCTCCGAACGGCCAACTTTTGGTCCAAGGGTAAAAAATTGTTATCACGAGATATTGATGAAAAATGACAATATGGCATCAGTCCGTAATAATTAATAAATAAATAAAAATATTGATGAAAATGGTTTCGGGACGCGTTTCTTATAATGAAAAGTGAAACTTAACAGTATTCGCGAAGAAAAACTTGTCCTATGAAA
Source organism: Anopheles stephensi (assembly GCF_013141755.1). Taxonomy (NCBI): domain Eukaryota; kingdom Metazoa; phylum Arthropoda; class Insecta; order Diptera; family Culicidae; genus Anopheles; species Anopheles stephensi. The sequence goes on along the minus strand of NW_023405298.1, from coordinate 106,744 downwards.
AAATCAATATTTCTCAGGGTAGAAGTTAGAAAATTTCTAAGTCCCAAAAAATCACATTTTCTCGAATGTCTCGAAAACTACTTTTCGGACAGGGGTCAACCAAGGTGTTTTAGAAAGGTCTTTACAAGCACTAATTAATGAGCCATAGCGACTTTCAAGTGATTTTTTGACACTTTTTCGCATACCGACCTCGTAGGTTCCCATACTGCCTAAGTGCCATAGGGCACCGAACGGCCAACTTTTGGTACGAGGGTAAAAAAAATTTATCCCGAGATTTTGATGAAAATGGCTTCGGAACGCGTTTCTTATAATGAAAAGTGAAACCAAACAGTATTCGCGAAGAAAAACTTGTCCTATGAAAAAATCAATTTTTCTCAGGGTAGAGCTTAGAAAATTTCTAAGTCCCAAAAAATCACATTTTCTCGAATGTCTCGAAAACTACTTGTCGGACAGGGGTCAACCAAGGAGTTTTAGAAAGGTCTTTACAAGCTCTAATTAATGAGCCATAGCGACTTTCAAGTGATTCTTTGACACTTTTTCGCATATCGGCATCCTGGGTTCCCATACTGGCCATAGCCCATAGGGCTCCGAACGGCCAACTTTTGGTCCAAGGGTAAAGAAATTTTATCACGAGGTTTTGATGAAAATGGCTTCGGAACGCGTTTCTTATAATGAAAAGTGAAACCAAACAGTATTTGCGAAGACAAACTTGTCCTATGAAAAAATCAATTTTTCTAAGGATAGAGCTTAGAAATTTTCTAAGTCCCAAAAAATCACACTTTCTCGAATATCTCGAAAACTACTTTTCGGACAGGGGTCAACCGAGGTGTTTTAGAAAGATCGTTACAAGATCTAATTAATGAGCCATAGCGACTTTCAAGTGATTTGTTGACACTTTTTCGCATATCGGCATCCTGGGTTCCCATACTGGCCATAGGCCATAGGGCTCCGAACGGCCTACTTTTGGCCCAAGAGTAAAAAAAAATTATCACGAGATTTTGATGAAAATGGCTTCGGAACGCGTTTTTTATAATGAAAAGTGAAACCAAACAGTATTTGCGAATAAAAAATTGTCCTATGAAAAAATCAATTTTTCTTAGGGTAGAGGTCAGAAATTTTCTAGGTTTCAAAAAATGACATTTTCTCGAATATCTCGACAACTACTTTTCGGACAGGGGTCAACCAAGGTGTTTTAGAAAGGTCTTTACAAGTTCTAATTAATGAGCTATAGCGACTTTCAAGTGATTTGTTGACACTTTTTCGCATATTGGCATCCTGGGTTCCCATACTGGCCATAGGCCCTGAGGCCCCAAAAGGCCAACTTTTGGTACGAGGGTTAAAAAAATTTATCACGAGATATTGATGAAAATGGCTTCGGAACGCGTTTCTTATAATGAAAAGTGAAACCAAACAGTATTTGCGAAGAAAAAATTGTCCTATGAAAAAATCAATATTTCTTAGGGTAGAGGTTAGAAATTTTCTAAGTCCCAAAAATCCCATTTTCTCGAATATCTCGACAACTACTTTTCGGACAGGGGTCAACCAAGGTGTTTTAGAAAGGTCTTTACAAGTTCTAATTAATGAGCTATAGCGACTTTCAAGTGATTTGTTGACACTTTTTCGCATATTGGCATCCTGGGTTCCCATACTGGCCATAGGCCCTGAGGCCCCAAACGGCCAACTTTTGGTCCAAGGGTAAAAAAAATTTACCACGAGATATTGATAAACATGGCTTCGGAACGCGTTTCTTATAATGAAAAGTGAAACCAAACAGTATTCGCGAAGAAAAAATTGTCCTATGAAAAAATCAATATTTCTTAGGGTAGAGGTCAGAAATTTTCTAAGTCCCAAAAAATCACAATTTCTCGAATATCTCGACAACTACTTTTCGGACAGGGGTCAACCAAGGAGTGTTAGAAAAATCTTTACAAGCTCTAATGCATGAGCCATAGCGACTTTCAAGTGATTTTTTGACACTTTTTCGCATATCGGCATCCTGGTTTCCCATACTGGCCATAGGCCATAGGGCACCGAACGGCCAACGTTTGGTCCGAGGGTAGAAAAAAAATTATCTCGAGATTTTGATAAACATGGCTTCGGAACGCGTTTCTTATAATGAAAAGTGAAACCAAACAATATTTGCGAAGAAAAAATTGTCCTATGAAAAAATCAATATTTCTTAGGGTAGAGGTTAGAAATTTTCTAAGTCCCAAAAAATCACATTTTCTCGAATGTCTCGAAAACTACTTTTCGGACAGGGGTCAACCAAGGTGTTTTAGAAAGGTCTTGACAAACTGTAATTAGTGAGCCATAGCGACTTTCAAGTGATTTGTTGACACTTTTTCGCATATCGGCATCCTGGGTTCCCATACTGGCCATAGGCCATAGGGCTCCGAACGGCCAACTTTTGGTCCCAGGGTAAAAAATTGTTATCACGAGATATTGATGAAAATTGCTTTGGAACGCGTTTCTTATAATGCAAAGTGAAACCAAACAGTATTCGCGAAGAAAAAATTGTCCTATGAAAAAATCAATTTTTCTTAGGGTAGAGGTCAGAAATTTTCTAGGTCCCAAAAAATCACACTTTCTCGAATATCTCGACAACTACTTATCGGACAGGGGTCAACCAAGGTGTTTAAGAAAGGTCTTTACAAGCTTTAATTAATGTGCCATAGCGACATTCAAGTAATTTTTTTGACACTGTTTCGCATATCGGCTTTATGGGTTCGCATACTGGCCATAGGCCATTGGGCTCCGAACGGCCAACTTTTGGTCCAAGGGTAAAAAAAAATTATCACGAGATATTGATGAAAATGGCTTCGGAACGCGTTTCTTATAATCAAACGAGAAACCAAACAATATTTGCGAAGAAAAAATTGTCCTATGAAAAAATCAATTTTTCTTAGGGTAGAAGTTAGAAATTTTCTAAGTCCTAAAAAATCACATTTTCTCGAATATCTCGAAAACTACTTATCGGACAGGGGTCAATCAAGGTATTTAACAAAGTTCTTTACAAGCTCTAATTTATGGGCCATTGCGACTTTCAAGTGATTTGTTGACACTTTTTCGCATATTGGCATGCTGGTTTCCATACTGGCTAGTGGCCATAGCGCACCGAACGGCCAACTTTTGGTCCAAGGGTAAAAAAATTTTATCACGAGATTTTTATGAAAATGGCTTCGGAACGCGTTTCTTATAATGAAAAGTGAAACCAAACAGTTTTTGCGAAGAAAAAATTGTCTTATGAAAAAATCAATTTTTCTTAGGGTAGAGGTCAAAAATTTTCCAAGTCCCAAATATCACATTTTCTCGAATATCTCGAAAACTGCTCATCGGACAGGGGTCAACCAAGGTGTTTAAGAAAGGTCTTTAAAAGCTCTAATTAATGAGCTATAGCAACTTTCAAGTGATTTTGTGACACTTTTTCGCATATCGGCATCCTGGTTTCCCATACTGCTCATAGGCCATAGGGCACCGAACGGCCAACTTTTGGTCCAAGGGTAAAAAAATGTTATCACGAGATTGTGATCAAAATGGCTTCGGAACGCGTTTCTTATAATGAAAAGTGAAACCAAACAGTATTTGCGAAGAAAAAATTGTCCTATGAAAAAATCAATTTTTCTTAGGGTAGAGGTAAAAATTTTCCAAGTCCCAAAAATCACATTTTCTCGAATATCTCGACAACTACTTTTCGGACAGGGGTCAACCAAGGTGTTTAAGAAAGGTCTTAACAAGCACTAAACAATGAGCCATAGCGACTTTCAAGTGATTTTTTGACACTTTTTCGCATATCGGCATCCTGGGTTCCCATACTGGCCATAGGCCATAGGGCACCGAACGGCCAACTTTTGGTACGAGGGTTAAAATTTTTTTATCCCGAGATTTTGACGAAAATGGCTTCGGAACGCGTTTCTAATAATGAAAAGTGAAACCATACAGTATTTGCGAAGAAAAAATTGTCCTATGAAAAAATCACTTTTTCTTAGGGTACGGGTCAAAAATTTTCTAGGTCCCAAAAAATCACACTTTCTCGAATATCTCGAAAACTACTTTTCGGACAGGGGTCAACCAAGGTGTTTTAGAAAGGTCTTTACAAGTTCTAATTAAGGAGCTATAGCGACTTTCAAGTGATTTGTGACACTGTTTCGCATATCGGCATCATAGGTTCCCAAACTGGCCATAGGCCATAGCGCACCGAACGGCCAACTTTTGGTACGAGGGTTAAAAAAATTTATCACGAGATTTTGATGAAAATGGCTTCGGAACGCGTTTCTTATAATGAAAAGTGAAACCAAACAGTATTTGCGAAGAAAAAATTGTCCTATGAAAAAATCAATTTTTCTTAGGGTAGAGAAAAGAAATTTTCGAAGTCCCAAAAAATCACATTTTCTCGAATGTCTCGAAAACTCCTTTTTGGACAGGGGTCAACCAAGGTGTTTAAAAAAGATCTTAACAAGCTCTGTTTAACGAGTCGTAGCGACTTTTAAGTGATTTTTTGACACTTTTACGCATACCGACCTCGTAGGTTCCCATACTGCCTATAGGCCATAGGGCACCGAACGGCCAACTTTTGGTCCGAGGGTAAACAGTTTTCATCCCGAGATTTTGATGAAAATGGCTTCGGAACGCGTTTCTCATAATTAAAAGTGAAACCAAACAGTATTTGCGAAGAAAAAATTGTCCTATGAAAAAATCAATTTTTCTTAGGGTAGATTTAATTCTACTTCATGAGCCATAGCGACTTTCAAGTGATTTTTTGACACTTTTTCGCATATCGGCATCCTGGGTTCCCATACTGGCTAGTGGCCATAGGGCTCCGAATGGCCAACTTTTGGTACGAGGGTAAAAAATGTTATCACGAGATTGTGATGAAAATGGCTTCGGAACGCGTTTTTTATAATGAAAAGTGAAACCAAACTGTATTTGCGAAGAAAAACTTGTCCTATGAAAAAATCAATTTTTCTCAGGGTAGAGCTTAGAAATTTTCTAAGTCCCAAAAAATCACATTTTCTCGAATGTCTCGAAAACAACTTTTCGGACAGGGGTCAACCAAGGTGTTTTAGAAAGGTCTTTACAAGCTCTAATTAATGTGCCATAGCGACTTTCAAGTGATTTTTTGACACTTTTTCGCATATCGGCATCCTGGTTTCCACACTGGCCATAGGCCCTAGGGCTCCGAACGGCCAACTTTTGGTCCAAGGGTAAAAAATTGTTATCACGAGATATTGATGAAAAATGACAATATGGCATCAGTCCGTAATAATTAATAAATAAATAAAAATATTGATGAAAATGGTTTCGGGACGCGTTTCTTATAATGAAAAGTGAAACTTAACAGTATTCGCGAAGAAAAACTTGTCCTATGAAAAAATCAATATTTCTCAGGGTAGAAGTTAGAAAATTTCTAAGTCCCAAAAAATCACATTTTCTCGAATGTCTCGAAAACTACTTTTCGGACAGGGGTCAACCAAGGTGTTTTAGAAAGGTCTTTACAAGCACTAATTAATGAGCCATAGCGACTTTCAAGTGATTTTTTGACACTTTTTCGCATACCGACCTCGTAGGTTCCCATACTGCCTAAGTGCCATAGGGCACCGAACGGCCAACTTTTGGTACGAGGGTAAAAAAAATTTATCCCGAGATTTTGATGAAAATGGCTTCGGAACGCGTTTCTTATAATGAAAAGTGAAACCAAACAGTATTCGCGAAGAAAAACTTGTCCTATGAAAAAATCAATTTTTCTCAGGGTAGAGCTTAGAAAATTTCTAAGTCCCAAAAAATCACATTTTCTCGAATGTCTCGAAAACTACTTGTCGGACAGGGGTCAACCAAGGAGTTTTAGAAAGGTCTTTACAAGCTCTAATTAATGAGCCATAGCGACTTTCAAGTGATTCTTTGACACTTTTTCGCATATCGGCATCCTGGGTTCCCATACTGGCCATAGCCCATAGGGCTCCGAACGGCCAACTTTTGGTCCAAGGGTAAAGAAATTTTATCACGAGGTTTTGATGAAAATGGCTTCGGAACGCGTTTCTTATAATGAAAAGTGAAACCAAACAGTATTTGCGAAGACAAACTTGTCCTATGAAAAAATCAATTTTTCTAAGGATAGAGCTTAGAAATTTTCTAAGTCCCAAAAAATCACACTTTCTCGAATATCTCGAAAACTACTTTTCGGACAGGGGTCAACCGAGGTGTTTTAGAAAGATCGTTACAAGATCTAATTAATGAGCCATAGCGACTTTCAAGTGATTTGTTGACACTTTTTCGCATATCGGCATCCTGGGTTCCCATACTGGCCATAGGCCATAGGGCTCCGAACGGCCTACTTTTGGCCCAAGAGTAAAAAAAAATTATCACGAGATTTTGATGAAAATGGCTTCGGAACGCGTTTTTTATAATGAAAAGTGAAACCAAACAGTATTTGCGAATAAAAAATTGTCCTATGAAAAAATCAATTTTTCTTAGGGTAGAGGTCAGAAATTTTCTAGGTTTCAAAAAATCACACTTTCCCGAATATCTCGACAACTACTTTTCGGACAGGGGTCAACCAAGGTGTTTTAAAAAGATCTTAACAAGCTCTAATTAATGAGCCATAGCGACTTTCAAGTGATTCTTTGACACTTTTTCGTATATCGGCATCCTGGGTTCCCATACTGGCCATAGGCCATAGGGCTCCGAACGGCCAACTTTTGGTCCCAGGGTAAAGAAATTTTATCACGAGGTTTTGATGAAAATGGCTTCGAAACGCGTTTCTTATAATCAAAAGTGAAACCAAACAGAATTTCCGAAGAAAAAATTGTCCTATGAAAAAATCAATTTTTCTTAGGGTAGAGGTCAGAAATTTTCTAAGTTTCAAAAAATCACACTTTCCCGAATATCTCGACAACTACTTTTCGGACAGGGGTCAACCAAGGTGTTTTAGAAAGGTCTTTACAAGCCCTAATTAATGAGCCATAGCGACTTTCAAGTGATTTGTTGACACTTTTTCGCATATCGGCATCCTGGGTTCCCATACTGGCCATAGGCCATAGGGCTCCGAACGGCCTACTTTTGGTCCAAGAGTAAAAAAAATTTATCGCGAGATTTTGATGAAAATGGCTTCGGAACGCGTTTCTTATAATGAACAGTGAATTAATGAATGAAAAGAAAATTAATAATGAAATGAATAATCTTATAATTAATTATAATGTTAATTCTTATAATTCTTAATTTATAATTCTTATTATTAATTCTTATAATGAAAAGAAAATTAATTTTTCTTAGAGAAGAGTTCAGAAATTTTCTAAGTCCCAAAATATCACATTTTTTCGAATATCTCGATAATTATTTATCGGACAGGGGTCAACCAAGGTGTTTAAGAAAGGTCTTTACAAGCTCTAATTAATGTGCCATAGCGACTTTCAAGTGATTTTCTGACACTTTTTCGCATATCGGCATCCTGGGTTCCCATACTGGCCATAGGCCATAGGGCTCCGAACGGCCATTTTTTGGTACGAGGGTAAAAAAAAAATTATCACGAGATTTTGATGAAAATGGCTTCGGAACGCGTTTTTCATAATTAAAAGTGAAACCAAACAGTATTTGCGAAGAAAAAATTGTCCTATGAAAAAATCAATATTTCTTAGGGTAGATTTAATTCTACTTCATGAGCCATAGCGACTTTCAAGTGATTTTTTGACACTTTTTCGCATATTGGCATCCTAGGTTTCCATACTGGCCATTAGGCCATAGCGCACCGAACGTCCAACTTTTGGTCCAAGGGTAAAAAAATTTTACCACGAGATTTTGATGAAAATGGTTTCGGAACGCGTTTCTCATAATCAAAAGTGAAACCAAACAGTATTCGCGAAGAAAAAATTGTCCTATGAAAAAATCAATTTTTCTTAGGGTAGAGGTCAGAAATTTTCTAAGTTCCAAAAAATGACATTTTCTCGAATATCTCGAAAACTACTTTTCGGACAGGGGTCAACCAAGGTGTTTTAGAAAGGTCTTTACAAGTTCTAATTAATGAGCTATAGCGACTTTCAAGTGATTTGTTGACACTTTTTCGCATATCGGCATCCTGGGTTCCCATACTGGCCATTAGGCCCTGAGGCCCCAAACGGCCAACTTTTGGTACGAGGGTTAAAAAAATTTATCACGAGATTTTGATGAAAATGGCTTCGGAACGCGTTTCTTATAATGAAAAGTGAAACCAAACAGTATTTGCGAAGAAAAAATTGTCCTATGAAAAAATCAATTTTTCTTAGGGTAGAGGTCAGAAATTTTCTAAGTTCCAAAAAATGACATTTTCTCGAATATCTCGAAAACTACTTTTCGGACAGGGGTCAACCAAGGTGTTTTAGAAAGGTCTTTACAAGTTCTAATTAATGAGCTTTAGCGACTTTCAAGTGATTTGTTGACACTTTTTCGCATATCGGCATCCTGGGTTCCCATACTGGCCATAGGCCCTGAGGCCCCAAACGGCCAACTTTTGGTACGAGGGTTAAAAAAATTTATCACGAGATTTTGATGAAAATGGCTTCGGAACGCGTTTCTTATAATGAAAAGTGAAACCAAACAGTATTTGCGAAGAAAAAATTGTCCTATGAAAAAATCAATTTTTCTTAGGGTAGAGGTCAGAAATTTTCTAGGTCCCAAAAAATCACACTTTCTCGAATATCTCGACAACTACTTTTCGGACAGGGGTCAACCAAGGTGTTTTAGAAAGGTCTTTACAAGCTCTAATTAATGAGCCATAGCGACTTTCAAGTGATTTTTTGACACTTTTTCGCATATCGGCATCCTGGGTTCCCATACTGGCCATAGGCCATAGGGCACCGAACGGCCAACTTTTGGTACGAGGGTAAAAAATTTTTATCACGAGATTTTGATGAAAATGGCTTCGGAACGCGTTTCTTATAATGAAAAGTGAAACCAAACAGTATTCGCGAAGAAAAAATTGTCCTATGAAAAATTCAATTTTTCTCAGGGTAGAGCTTAGAAATTTTCTAAGTCCCAAAAAATCACATTTTGTCGAATGTCTCGACAACTACTTTTCGGACAGGGGTCAACCAAGGTGTTTAAGAAAGGTCTTTAAAAGCTCTAATTAATGAGCTATAGCAACTTTCAAGTGATTTTGTGACACTTTTTCGCATATCGGCATCCTGGTTTCCCATACTGCTCATAGGCCATAGGGCACCGAACGGCCAACTTTTGGTCCAAGGGTAAAAAAATGTTATCACGAGATTGTGATCAAAATGGCTTCGGAACGCGTTTGTTATAATGAAAAGTGAAACCAAACAGTATTTGCGAAGAAAAAATTGTCCTATGAAAAACTCAATTTTTCTTAGGGTAGAGGTAAAAATTTTCCAAGTCCCAAAAATCACATTTTCTCGAATATCTCGACAACTACTTTTCGGACAGGGGTCAACCAAGGTGTTTAAGAAAGGTCTTCACAAGCACTAAACAATGAGCCATAGCGACTTTCAAGTGATTTTTTGACACTTTTTCGCATATCGGCACCCTGGGTTCCCATAGTAGCCATAGGCCATAGGGCACCAAACGGCCAACTTGTGGTCCGAGGGTAAAATTTTTTATCACGAGATTTTGATGAAAATGGCTTCGTAACGCGTTTCTCATAATGAAAAGTGAAACCAAACAGTATTTGCGAATAAAAAATTATCCTTTGAAAAAATCAATTTTTCCTAGGGTAGAGGTCAAAAATTTTCTAAGTCCCAAAAAATCACATTTTCTCGAATATCTCGAATACTACTTATCGGACAGGGGTCAGCCAAGATGTTTTAGATAGGTCTTTACAAGCTCTAATTAATGTGTCTAAGCGACTTTCAAGTGATTTTTGACACTTTTTCGCATATCGGCATCCTGGGTTCCCATACTGGCCATAGGCCATAGGGCACCGAACGGCCAACTTTTGGTCCAAGGTTTAAAATTTTTTTCACGAGATTGTGATGAAAATGGCTTCGGAACGCGTTTTTTATAATGAAAAGTGAAACCAAACAGTATTTGCGAAGAAAAGTTTGTTCTATGCAAAAATCAATTTTTCTTTGGGTAGAGGTCAAAAATTTTCTAGGTCCCAAAAAATCACATTTTCTCGAATATCTCGAAAACTACTTATCGGACAGGGGTCAACCAAGGTGATTTAAAAAATTCTTTACAAACTTTAATTTTTGGGCCATAGCGACTTTCAAGTGAGTTTTTGACACTTTTTCGCATATCGGCATCCTAGGTTCCCATACTGGCCATAGGCCATAGGGCACCGAACGGCCAACATTTGGTCCGAGGGTACAATTTTTATTTCACGAGATTTTGATGAAAATGGCAGCGCATCACTTATGTGACCATAAAAAGTGAACCAAAACCCTATTTGGACAAATTATTTGGTCCTATGCAAAAGTCACTTTTCATAAATGTCATGGTCGAGAATATTCTAAGTCCCAAAAACTCACATTTTCTCGAATATCTCGAAAACTACTTATCGGACAGGGGTCAACCAAGGTGTTCAAGAAAGGTCTTTACAAGCTCTAATTTATGGGCCATAGCGACGTTTTAGTGATTTTCTGACACTTTTTCGCATATCGGCATCCAAGGTTTCCATGCCGGCCATAAGCCTTAGGGCACCAAACGGCCAACTTTTGGACTGAGGGTAAAATTTTTTTTCACGAGATTTTGATGAAAATTGCTTCGGAACGCGTTTCGCATAATGAAAAGTAAAACCAAACAGTATTTGCAAAGAAAGAATTGTCCTATGGAAAATCAAGTTTTCTTAGGGTAGAGGTCAAAAATTTTCTAAGTCCCAAAAAATCACATTTTCTCGAATATCTCGAATACTACTTATCGGACAGGGGTCAACCAAGGTGTTTAAGAAAAATCTTTACATTTTCTAATTAATGAGCCATAGCGACTTTTATGTGATTTTCTGACACTTTTTCGCATATCGGCATCCAAGGTTTCCATGCCGGCCATAAGCCTTAGGGCACCAAACGGCCAACTTTTGGACCGAGGGCAAAAATTTTTTTTCACGAGATTTTGATGAAAATGGCCTCGGAACGCGTTTCGCATAATGAAAAGTAAAACCAAACAGTATTTGCAAAGAAAGAATTGTCCTATGAAAAATCAAGTTTTCTTAGGGTAGAGGTCAAAAATTTTCTTTGTCCCAAAAAATCACATTTTCTCGAATATCTCGAAAACTACTTATCGGACAGGGGTCAACCAAGGTGTTTTAGAAAAATCTTTACATGCTCTTATTAATGGGCCATAGCGACTTTTATGTGATTTTCTGACACTTTTTCGCATATCGGCATCCTGGGTTCCCATACTGGCCATGGGCCATAGGGCACCAAACGGCCAACTTGTGGTCCGAGGGTAAAATTTTTTATCACGAGATTTTGATGAAAATGGCTTCGTAACGCGTTTCTAATAATGAAAAGTGAAACCAAACAGTATTTGCGAAAAAAACATTGTCCTATGAAAAAATAAATTTTTCTTAGGGTAGAGGTCAAAAATTTTCTAGGTCCCAAAAAATCACATTTTCTCGAATATCTCGAAAACTATTTATCAAACAGGGGTTAACCAAGTTGTTTTAGAAAGGTCTTTACAAGCTCTAATTAATGGGCCATAGCGACTTTCAAGTGATTTTTGACACTCTTCGCATATCGGCATCCTGGGTTCCCATACTGGCCAAAGGCCAAAGGGCACCGAACGGCCAACTTTTGGTCCGAGGGTAAAAATTTTTTATCACGAGATTTTGATGAAAATGCCTTCGGAATGCGTTCTCATAACGAAAAATGAAACCAAACAGTATTTGCGAAGAAAAAATTGTCCTATGAAAAATCAAGTTTTCTTAGGGTAGAGGTCAAAAATTTTCTAAGTCCCAAAAAATCACATTTTCTCGAATATATCGAATACTATTTATCGGACAGGGGTCAACCAAGGTGTTTTAGAAAAATCTTTACATGCTCTAATTAATGAGCTATAGCGACTTTTATGTGATTTTCTGACACTTTTTCGCATATCGGCATCCAATGTTTCCATGCTGGCCATAAGCCATAGGGCACCGAACGTTCAACTTTTTGACCATGGGCAAAAATTTTTTATCATGGGATTTTGATGAAAATGGCTTCGGAACACGTTTCTCATAATGAATAATAAAACCAAACAGTATTTGCAAAGAAAGAATTGTCCTATGGAAAAACAATTTTTCTTAGAGTAGAGGTCAAAACTTTTCTAGGTTCCTAAAATCACATTTTCTCGAATATCTCGAAAACTATTTATCAAACAGGGGTCAACCAAGTTGTTCTAGAAAGGTCTTTACAAGCTCCAATTCATGAGCCATAGCGGCTTTCAAGTGATTTTTTGACACTTTTTCGCATGTCGGCATCCTGGGTTCCCATACTGCCCAAAGGCCAAAGGGCACCGAACGGCCAACTTTTGGTCCGAGGGTAAAAATTTGTTTTCACGAGATTTTGATGAAAATGGCTTCGGAACGCGTTTCGCATAATGAAAAGTAAAACCAAACAGTATTTGCAAAGAAAGAATTGTCCTATGAAAAATCAAGTTTTCTTAGGGTAGAGGTCAAAAATTTTCTAAGTCCCAAAAAATCACATTTTCTCGAATATATCGAATACTATTTATCGGACAGGGGTCAACCAAGGTGTTTTAGAAAAATCTTTACATGCTCTAATTAATGAGCTATAGCGACTTTTATGTGATTTTCTGACACTTTTTCGCATATCGGCAACCAAGGTTTCCATGCTGGCCATAAGCCATAGGGCACCGAACGGCCAACTTTTGGACCGAGGGCAAACATTTTTTTCACGAGATTTTGATGAAAATGGCTTCGGAACGCGTTTCGCATAATGAAAAGTAAAACCAAACAGTATTGGCAAAGATAGAATTGTCCTATGAAAAATCAAGTTTTCTTAGGGTACAGGTCAAAAATTTTCTAAGTCCCAAAAAATCACATTTTCTCGAATATCTCGAAAACTAATAATCGTACAGGGGTCAACCAAGGTGTTTTAGACAGGTCTTTACAAGCTCTTATTAATGGGCCATACAGAAATTCAAGTGATTTTCTGACACTTTTTCGTACATCAGCATCCTGGGTTCCCATACTGGCCAAAGGCCAAAGGGCACCGAACGGCCAACTTTTGTTCCGAGGGCAAACATTTTTTTTTTCACGAGATTTTGATGAAAATGGCTTCGGAACGCGTTTCTTATCATAAAAAGTGAAACCAAACAGTATTTGCGAAGAAAAAATTGTTCTATGAAAAAATCAATTTTTCTCAGGGTAGAGATCAAAAAATTTCTAAGTCCCAAAAAATTACATTTTCTCGAATATCTCGAAAACTACTTATCGGACAGGGGTCATCCAAGGTGTTTTAGAAAGGTCTTATCAAGCTCTAATTAATGGACCATAGCGTCTTTCAAGTGAATTTTTGACACTTTTCGCAAATCGGCATCCTAGGTTCCCTTACTGACCATAGGCCACAGGGCACCGAACGGCCAACTTGTGGTCCGAGGGACAAAATATTTTATCACGAGATTTTGATGAAAATGGCTTCGGAACGCGTTTCTTATAATGAAAAGTGAAACCATACAGTGTTTGCGAAGAAAAAATTGTCCTATGAAACAATCAATTTTTCTTAGGGTAGAGGTCAATAATTTTCTAAGTCCCAAAAAATCACATTTTCTCGAATATCTCGAAAACTACTTATCGGACAGGGGTCAACCAAGGTGTTTAAGAAAGGTCTTTACAAGCTCTTATTAATGAGCCTTAGCGACTTTCAAGTGATTTTTGACACTTTTTCGCATATCGGCCTCCTAGGCTCCCATACTGGCCATAGGCCATAGGGCACCGAACGGCCAACTTTTGGTCCGAGGGTAAAAATTTTTTATCACGAGATTTTGATGAAAATGCCTTCGGAACGCGTTTCTTATAATGAAAAGTGAAACCAAACAGTATTTGCGAAGAAAAAATTGTCCTATGGAAAAATAAATTTTTCTCAGGGTAGAGGTCAAAAATTTTCTTAGTCCCGAAAAATCACATTTTCTCGAACATCTCGAAAACAACTTATCGGACAGGGGTCAACCAAGGTGTTTAAGAAAGGTCTTTACAAGCTCTTATTAATGAGCCTAAGCGACTTTCAAGTGATTTTTGACACTTTTTCGCATATCGGCCTCCTAGGCTCCCATACTGGCCAAATGCCATAGGGCACCGAACGGCCAACTTTTGGTCCGAGGGTAAAATTTTTTATCACGAGATTTTGATGAAAATGGTTTCGGAACGCGTTTCTCATAATGAATAGTGAAACCAAACAGTATTTGCGAAGAAAAAATTGTCCTATGAAAAAATCAATTTTTCTTAGGGTAGAGGTCAAAAATTTTCTAAGTCCCAAAAAATCACATTTCTCGAATATCTCGAAAACTACTTATCGGACAGGGGTCAACTGAGGTGTTTTAGAAAGGTCTTTACAAGCTCTTATTAATTAGCCATAGCGACTTTCAAGTGATTTGTTGACACTTTTTCGCATATCGGCATCCTGGGTTCCCATACTGGCCAAATGCCATAGGGCACCGAACGGCCAACTTTTGGTCCGAGGGTAAAATTTTTTATCACGAGATTTTGATGAAAATGGCTTCGGAACGCGTTTCTCATAATGAATAGTGAAACCAAACAGTATTTGCGAAGAAAAAATTGTCCTATGAAAAAATCAAGTTTTCTTAGGGTAGAGGTCAAAAATTTTCTAAGTCCCAAAAAATAACATTTCTCGAATATCTCAAAAACTACTTATCGGACAGGGGTCAACCGAGGTGTTTTAGAAAGGTCTGTAAAAGCTCTAATTAATGAGCCATAGCGACTTTCAAGTGATTTTTTGACACTTTTTCGCATATCGGCATCCTAGGTTCCCAAACTGGCCATAGGCCATAGCGCACCGAACGGCCAACTTTTGGTCCGAGGGTTAACATTTTTTGTCACGAGATTTTGATGAAAATGGCTTCGGAACGCGTTTCTTATGATGAAAAGTGAAACCAAACAGTATTTGCGAAGAAAAAATTGTCCAATGAAAATATCAATTTTTCTTAGAGTAGAGGTCAGAAATTTTCTAAGTCCCAAAAAATCACATTTTCTCGAATATCTCGACAACTATTTTTCGGACAGGGGTCAACCAAGGTGTTTTAGAAAGGTTTTCACAAGCTCTAAATAATGAGCCATAGCGACTCTCAAGTGATTTTTTGACACTTTTTCGCATATTCGGCATCCTGGGTTCCCATACTGGCCATAGGCCATAGCGCACCGAACGGCCAACTTTTGGTCCGAGGGTTAACATTTTTTATCACGAGATTTTGATGAAAATGGCTTCGGAACGCGTTTCTTATAATGAAAAGAAAAACCAAACAGAATTTGCGAAGAAATAATTGTCCTATGAAAAAATCAATTTTTCTTGGGGTAGAGGTCAGAAATTTTCTAGGTTTCAAAAAATCACACTTTCTCGAATATCTCGACAACTACTTTTCGGACAGGGGTCAACCAAGGTGTTTTAGAAAGGTTTTCACAAGCTCTAAATAATGAGCCATAGCGACTCTCAAGTGATTTTTTGACACTTTTTCGCATATCGGCATCCTGGGTTCCCATACTGGCCATAGGCCATAGGGCTCCGAACGGCCAACTTTTGGTCCCAGGGTAAAGAAATTTTATCACGAGGTTTTGATGAAAATGGCTTTGGAACGCGTTTCTTATAATCAAAAGTAAAACCAAACAGAATTTGCGAAGAAAAAATTGTCCTATGAAAAAATCAATTTTTCTCAGGGTAGAGGTCAGAAATTTTCTAGGTTTCAAAAAATCACACTTTCTCGAATATCTCGACAACTACTTTTCGGACAGGGGTCAACCAAGGTGTTTTAGAAAGGTCTTTACAAGCTCTAATTAATGAGCCATAGCAACTTTCAAGTGATTTGTTGACACTTTTTCGCATATCGGCATCCTGGGTTCCCATACTGGCCATAGGCCATAGGGCTCCGAACGGCCTACTTTTGGTCCAAGAGTAAAAAAAATTGATCGCGAGATTTCGATGAAAATGGCTTCGGAACGCGTTTCTTATAATGAAAAGTGAAACCAAACAGTATTTGCGAAGAAAAAATTGTCCAATGAAAAAATCAATTTTTCTTAGGGTAGAGGTCAGAAATTTTCTAGGTTTCAAAAAATCACACTTTCTCGAATATCTCGACAACTACTTTTCGGACAGGGGTCAACCAAGGTGTTTTAGAAAGGTCTTCAAAAGTTCTAATTTATGAGCCATAGCGACTCTCAAGTGATTTTTTGACACTTTTTCGCATATTGGCATCCTGAGTACCCATACTGGCCATAGGCCATAGGGCACAGAACGGCCAACTTTTGGTCCAAGAGTAAAAAAAATTTATCGCGAGATTTCGATGAAAATGGCTTCGGAACGCGTTTCTTATAATGAAAAGTGAAACCAAACAGTATTTGCGAAGAAAAAATTGTCCAATGAAAAAATCAATTTTTCTTAGGGTAGAGGTCAGAAATTTTCTAGGTTTCAAAAAATCACACTTTCTCGAATATCTCGACAACTACTTTTCGGACAGGGGTCAACCAAGGTGTTTTAGAAAGGTCTTCACAAGTTCTAATTTATGAGCCATAGCGACTCTCAAGTGATTTTTTGACACTTTTTCGCATATTGGCATCCTGAGTACCCATACTGGCCATAGGCCATAGGGCACAGAACGGCCAACTTTTGGTCCGAGGGTTAACATTTTTTGTCACCAGATTTTGATGAAAATGGCTTCGGAACGCGTTTCTTATGATGAAAAGTGAAACCAAACAGTATTCGCGAAGAAAAAATTGTCCTATGACAAAATCAATTTTTCTCAGGGTAGAGGAGAGAAATTTTCTAAGTCCCAAAAAATCACATTTTCTTGAAAATCTCGAAAACTTCTTTTCCGACAGGGGTCAACCAAGGTGTTTTAGAAAGGTCTTTACAAGCTCTAATTCATGAGCCATAGCGACTTTCAACTGATTTTTTGGCACTTTTTCACATATTCGGCATCCTGGGTTCCCATACTGGCCATAGGCCATAGGGCACAGAACGGCCAACTTTTGGTCCAAGGGTAAAACATTTTAACCACGAGATATTGATGAAAATGGCTTCGGAACGCGTTTCTTATAATCAAAAGTGAAACGAAACAGTATTTGCGAAGAAAAACTTGTCCTATGAAAATATCAATTTTTCTCAGGGTAGAGCTTAGAAATTTTCTAAGTCCCAAAAAATCACATTTTGTCGAATGTCTCGAAAACTACTTTTCGGACAGGGGTCAACCAAGGTGTTTTAGAAAGGTCTTCACAAGTTCTAATTTATGAGCCATAGCGACTCTCAAGTGATTTTTTGACACTTTTTCGCATATTGGCATCCTGAGTACCCATACTGGCCATAGGCCATAGGGCACAGAACGGCCAACTTTTGGTCCGAGGGTAAAAATTTTTTGTCCCGAGATTTTGATGAAAATGGCTTCGGAACGCGTTTCTTATAATCAAAAGTGAAACCAAAAAGTATTTGCAAAGAAAAAATTGTCCTATGAAAAAATCAATTTTTCTTGGGGTAGAGGTCAGAAATTTTCTAAGTCCCCAAAAATCACATTTTCTGGAATATCTCGAAAACTACTTCTCGGACAGGGGTCAACCAAGGTGCTTTACAAAGGTCTTCACAAGTTCTAATTTATGAGCCATAGCGACTCTCAAGTGATTTTTTGACACTTTTTCGCATATTGGCATCCTAGGTTCCCATACTGGCCATAGGCCATAGGGCACAGAACGGCCAACTTTTGGTCCGAGGGTAAAAATTTTTTGTCCCGAGATTTTGATGAAAATGGCTTCGGAACGCGTTTCTCATAATGAAAAGAGAAACCAAACAGTGTTTGCGAAGAAAAAATTGTCCTATGAAAAAATCAATTTTTCTTGGGGTAGAGGTCAGAAATTTTATAAGTCCCAACAAATCACATTTTTCTCGAATATCTCGAAAAATACTTATCGGACAGGGGTCAACCAAGGTTTTTTAGAAAGGTCTTCTCAAGTTCTAATTCATGGGCTATAGCGACTTTCAAGTGATTTTTTGACACTTTTTCGCATATCGGCATCCTGGGTTCCCATACTGGCCATAGGCCAAAGCGCACCGAACGGCCAACTTTTGGTCCGAGGGTTAACATTTTTTGTCACGAGATTTTGATGAAAATGGCTTCGGAACGCGTTTCTTATGATGAAAAGTGAAACCAAACAGTATTTGCGAAGAAAAAATTGTCCTATGAAAAAATCAATTTTTCTTGGGGTAGAGGTCAGAAATTTTCTAAGTCCCAACAAATCACATTTTTCTCGAATATCTCGAAAACTACTTCTCGGACAGGGGTCAACCAAGGTGCTTTAGAAAGGTCTTCACAAGTTCTAATTTATGAGCCATAGCGACTCTCAAGTGATTTTTTGACACTTTTTCGCATATTGGCATCCTGAGTACCCATACTGGCCATAGGCCATAGGGCACAGAACGGCCAACTTTTGGTCCGAGGGTAAAAATTTTTTGTCCCGAGATTTTGATGAAAATGGCTTCGGAACGCGTTTCTCATAATGAAAAGAGAAACCAAACAGTGTTTGCGAAGAAAAAATTGTCCTATGAAAAAATCAATTTTTCTTGGGGTAGAGGTCAGAAATTTTATAAGTCCCAACAAATCACATTTTTCTCGAATATCTCGAAAACTACTTATCGGACAGGGGTCAACCAAGGTGTTTTAGAAAGGTGGTAGCAAGCTCTAATTATTGGGCCATAGCGGCTTTAAAGTGATTTTTTGCCACTTTTTAGCATATCGGCATCCTGGGTTCTCATACTGGATTCATAGGCCATAGGGCACGAAGGGCCAACTTTTGGTCCAAGGTTAAAAAAATTTTATCACGAGATTTTGATGAAAATGGCTTCAGAACGCTTTTCTTATAATGAAAAGTGAAACCAAAAAGTATTTGTGAAGAAAAAATTTTCCTAAAAAAAAAATGTCTGAGGG
This sequence comes from Anopheles stephensi, assembly GCF_013141755.1. Lineage (NCBI taxonomy): Eukaryota > Metazoa > Arthropoda > Insecta > Diptera > Culicidae > Anopheles > Anopheles stephensi. Next base: position 87,682 of record NW_023405298.1, on the reverse strand, counting down.
TAGAGGTCAGAAATTTTCTTGGTCCCTAAAAAATCACACTTTCTCGAATATCTCGAAAACTACTTATCGGACAGGGGTCAACCAAGGTGTTTTAGAAAGGTCGTAGCAAGCTCTAATTATTGGGCCATAGCGACTTTCAAGTGATTTTCTGACACTTTTTAACATATCGGCATCCTGGGTTCCCATACTGGCCATAGGCCATAGGGCACCGAAGGGCCAACTTTTGGTCCGAGGGTTAACATTTTTTGTCACGAGATTTTGATGAAAATGGCTTCAGAACGCGTTTCTTATAATAAAAAGTGAAACCAAAAAGTATTTGCGAAGAAAAAATTGTCCTATGAAAAAATCAATTTTTCTTAGGGTAGAGAAAAGAAATTTTCTTCTTCTTCTTCTTCTTCTTTTTCTGTGGCACTACAACCTCGAGAGGTTTCGGCCTGCCATTTCTGGCTTTCTGTGACTTAATTTTACCCGTAGAAAAGTAGTCAGCCTTTCGCACGGGGAGGCGGTCTGGATGGGATTTGAACCCCGGCCCTGCCGTGTGAAGACCGGCACCGCTGTCGCCTCGGCCACCGGACCGCCCCAGAAATTTTCTAGGTCCCAAAAGAATCACATTTTCTCGAATATCTCGAAATCTACTCATCGGACAGGGGTCAACCAAGGTGTTTTAGAAAGGTCTTCACAAGCTCTAATTAATCAGCCATAGCGACTTTCAACTGATTTTTTGGCACTTTTTCGCATATCGGCATCCTGGGTTCCCATACTGGCCATAGGCCATAGCGCATCGAACGGCCAACTTTTGGTCCGAGGGTTAACATTTTTTGTCACGAGATATTGATGAAAATGGCTTCGGAACGCGTTTCTTATGATGAAAAGTGAAACCAAACAGTATTTGCGAAGAAAAAATTGTCCTATGAAAAAATCAATTTTTCTTAGGGTAGAGGTCAGAAATTTTCTAAGTCCCAAAAAATCACATTTTCTCGAATATCTCGACAACTACTTTTCGGACAGGGGTCAACCAAGGTGTTTTAGAAAGGTCTTCACAAGCTCTAATTTATGAGCCATAGCGACTCTCAAGTGATTTTTTGACACTTTTTCGCATATCGGCATCCTGGGTACCCATACTGGCCATAGGCCATAGGGCACAGAACGGCCAACTTTTGGTCCGAGGGTAAAAATTTTTTATCCCGAGATTTTGATGAAAATGGCTTCGGAACGCGTTTCTTATGATGAAAAGTGAAACCAAACAGTGTTTGCGAAGAAAAAATTGTCCTATGAAAAAATCAATTTTCCTGGGGTAAAGGTCAGAAATTTTCTAAGTCCCAAAAAATCACATTTTCTCGAATATCTCGACAACTACTTATCGGACAGGGGTCAACCAAGGTGTTTTAGAAAGGTGGTAGCAAGCTCTAATTATTGGGCCATAGCAACTTTCAAGTGATTTTCTGACACTTTTTAACATATCGGCATCCAGGGTTCCCATACTGGCCATAGGCCATTGGGCACCGAACGGCCAACTTTTGCTCCAAGGATAACAATTTTTAATCACGAGATTTTGATGAAAATGGCTTTGGAACGCGTTTCTTATAATGAAAAGTGAAACCAAACAGTATTTGCGAAGAAAAAATTGTGCTATGAAAAAATAAATTTTTCTTAGGGTAGAGGTAAATTTTTTACTAAGACCCCAAAAATCACATTTTTCTCGAATATCTCGAAAACTACTTATCGGACAGGGGTCAACCAAGGTGTTTTAGAAAGGTCGTAGCAAGCTCTAATTATTGAGCCATAGCGACTTTCAAGTGATTTTCTGACACTTTTTAACATATCGGCATCCTGGGTTCCCATACTGGCCATAGGCCATAGGGCACAGAACGGCCAACTTTTGGTCCGAGGGTAAAAATTTTTTATCCCGAGATTTTGATGAAAATGGCTTCGGAACGCGTTTCTTATAATGAAAAGTGAAACGAAACAGTCTTTGCGAAGAAAAAATTGTCCTTTGACAAAATCAATTTTTCTTGGGGTAGAGGTCAGAAATTTTCTTAGTCCCAAAAAATCACATTTTCTCGAATATCTCGAAAAATACTTATCGGACAGGGGTCAACCAAGGTGTTTTAGAAAGGTCTTCACAAGCTCTAATTAATGGGCCATAGCAACTTTCAAGTGATTTTCTGACACTTTTTCGCAAATCGGCATTTTAGGTTCCCACACTGACCAAAGCCCATAGAGCACCGAACGGCAAACTTTTGGTCGGAGGGTAATTTTTTTTTTTCACGAGATTTTGATGAAAATGTCTTCGGAACGCGTTTTGCATAATGAAAAGTGAAACCAAACAGTATTTGCGAAGAAAAAATTGTCCTATGGTAAACTCAATATTTCTTAGGGTGCAGGTCAAAAATTTTATAAGTCCCAAAAAATCACATTTTCTCGAATATCTCGAAAACTACTTATCGGACAGGGGTCAACCAAGGTGTTTTAGAAAGGTCTTCACAAGCTCTAATTAATCAGCCATAGCGACTTTCAACTGATTTTCTGACACTTTTTCGCATTCCGACCTCCTAGGTTCCCATACTGGCCATAGGCCATAGCGCATCGAACGGCCAACTTTTGGTCCGAGGGTTAACATTTTTTGTCACGAGATATTGATGAAAATGGCTTCGGAACGCGTTTCTTATGATGAAAAGTGAAACCAAACAGTATTTGCGAAGAAAAAATTGTCCTATGAAAAAATCAATTTTTCTCAGGGTAGAAGTTAGAAATTTTCTAAGTCCCAAAAACTCACATTTTCTCGAATATCTCAACAACTACTTTTCGGACAGGGGTCAACCAAGGTTTTTTTAGAAAGGTCTTCACAAGTTCTAATTAATGAGCCATAGCGACTCTCAAGTGATTTTTTGACACTTTTTCGCATATCGGCATCCTGGGTTCCCATACTGGCCATAGGCCATTAGGCACCGAACGGCCAACTTTTGCTCCAAGGATAACAATTTTTAATCACGAGATTTTGATGAAAATGGCTTTGGAACGCGTTTCTTATAATGAAAAGTGAAACCAAACAGTATTTGCGAAGAAAAAATTGTGCTATGAAAAAATAAATTTTTCTTAGGGTAGAGGTAAATTTTTTACTAAGACCCCAAAAATCACATTTTTCTCGAATATCTCGAAAACTACTTATCGGACAGGGGTCAACCAAGGTGTTTTAGAAAGGTCGTAGCAAGCTCTAATTATTGAGCCATAGCGACTTTCAAGTGATTTTCTGACACTTTTTAACATATCGGCATCCTGGGTTCCCATACTGGCCATAGGCCATAGGGCACAGAACGGCCAACTTTTGGTCCGAGGGTAAAAATTTTTTATCCCGAGATTTTGATGAAAATGGCTTCGGAACGCGTTTCTTATAATGAAAAGTGAAACGAAACAGTCTTTGCGAAGAAAAAATTGTCCTTTGACAAAATCAATTTTTCTTGGGGTAGAGGTCAGAAATTTTCTTAGTCCCAAAAAATCACATTTTCTCGAATATCTCGAAAAATACTTATCGGACAGGGGTCAACCAAGGTGTTTTAGAAAGGTCTTCACAAGCTCCTATTAATGGGCCATAGCAACTTTCAAGTGATTTTCTGACACTTTTTCGCAAATCGGCATTTTAGGTTCCCACACTGACCAAAGCCCATAGAGCACCGAACGGCAAACTTTTGGTCGGAGGGTAATTTTTTTTTTTCACGAGATTTTGATGAAAATGTCTTCGGAACGCGTTTTGCATAATGAAAAGTGAAACCAAACAGTATTTGCGAAGAAAAAATTGTCCTATGGTAAACTCAATATTTCTTAGGGTGCAGGTCAAAAATTTTATAAGTCCCAAAAAATCACATTTTCTCGAATATCTCGAAAACTACTTATCGGACAGGGGTCAACCAAGGTGTTTTAGAAAGGTCTTCACAAGCTCTAATTAATCAGCCATAGCGACTTTCAACTGATTTTCTGACACTTTTTCGCATTCCGACCTCCTAGGTTCCCATACTGGCCATAGGCCATAGCGCATCGAACGGCCAACTTTTGGTCCGAGGGTTAACATTTTTTGTCACGAGATATTGATGAAAATGGCTTCGGAACGCGTTTCTTATGATGAAAAGTGAAACCAAACAGTATTTGCGAAGAAAAAATTGTCCTATGAAAAAATCAATTTTTCTCAGGGTAGAAGTTAGAAATTTTCTAAGTCCCAAAAACTCACATTTTCTCGAATATCTCAACAACTACTTTTCGGACAGGGGTCAACCAAGGTTTTTTTAGAAAGGTCTTCACAAGTTCTAATTAATGAGCCATAGCGACTCTCAAGTGATTTTTTGACACTTTTTCGCATATCGGCATCCTGGGTTCCCATACTGGCCATAGGCCATTAGGCACCGAACGGCCAACTTTTGCTCCAAGGGTAACAATTTTTAATCACGAGATTTTGATGAAAATGGCTTTGGAACGCGTTTCTTATAATGAAAAGTGAAACCAAACAGTATTTGCGAAGAAAAAATTGTGCTATGAAAAAATAAATTTTTCTTAGGGTAGAGGTAAATTTTTTACTAAGACCCCAAAAATCACATTTTTCTCGAATATCTCGAAAACTAATTATCGGACAGGGGTCAACCAAGGTGTTTTAGAAAGGTCGTAGCAAGCTCTAATTATTGGGCCATAGCGACTTTCAAGTGATTTTCTGACACTTTTTAACATATCGGCATCCAGGGTTCCCATACTGGCCATAGGCCATTGGGCACCGAACGGCCAACTTTTGCTCCAAGGATAACAATTTTTAATCACGAGATTTTGATGAAAATGGCTTTGGAACGCGTTTCTTATAATGAAAAGTGAAACCAAACAGTATTTGCGAAGAAAAAATTGTGCTATGAAAAAATAAATTTTTCTTAGGGTAGAGGTAAATTTTTTACTAAGACCCCAAAAATCACATTTTTCTCGAATATCTCGAAAACTACTTATCGGACAGGGGTCAACCAAGGTGTTTTAGAAAGGTCGTAGCAAGCTCTAATTATTGAGCCATAGCGACTTTCAAGTGATTTTCTGACACTTTTTAACATATCGGCATCCTGGGTTCCCATACTGGCCATAGGCCATAGGGCACAGAACGGCCAACTTTTGGTCCGAGGGTAAAAATTTTTTATCCCGAGATTTTGATGAAAATGGCTTCGGAACGCGTTTCTTATAATGAAAAGTGAAACGAAACAGTCTTTGCGAAGAAAAAATTGTCCTTTGACAAAATCAATTTTTCTTGGGGTAGAGGTCAGAAATTTTCTAAGTCCCAAAAAATCCCATTTTCTCGAATATCTCGAAAACTACTTATCGGACAGGGGTCAATCAAGGTGTTTTAGAAAGGTCTTTACAAGCTCTAATTAATGAGCCATAGCGACTTTTAAGTGATTTTTTGACACTTTTTCGCATATTCGGCATCCTGGGTTCCCATACTGGCCATAGGCCATAGGGCACCGAACGGCCAACTTTTGGTCCGAGGGTTCAAATTTTTTGTCACGAGATTTTGATGAAAATGGCTTCGGAACGCGTTTCTTATGATGAAAAGTTAAACCAAACAGTATTTGCGAAGAAAAAATTGTCCTATGAAAAAATCAATTTTTCTTGGGGTAGAGGTCAGAAATTTTCTAAGTCCCAACAAATCACATTTTTCTCGAATATCTCGAAAACTACTTCTCGGACAGGGGTCAACCAAGGTGTTTTAGAAAGGTCTTCACAAGTTCTAATTTATGAGCCATAGCGACTCTCAAGTGATTTTTTGACACTTTTTCGCATATTGGCATCCTGAGTACCCATACTGGCCATAGGCCATAGGGCACAGAACGGCCAACTTTTGGTCCGAGGGTAAAAATTTTTTGTCCCGAGATTTTGATGAAAATGGCTTCGGAACGCGTTTCTCATAATGAAAAGAGAAACCAAACAGTGTTTGCGAAGAAAAAATTGTCCTATGAAAAAATCAATTTTTCTTAGGGTAGAGGTCAAAAATTTTCGAAGTCCCAAAAAATCACATTTTCTCGAATATCTCGAAAACTACTTGTCGGACAGGGGTCAACCAAGGTGTTTTAGAAAGGTCTCAACAAGCTCTAATTAATGAGCCATAGCGACTTGCAAGTGATTTTTCGACACTTTTCCGCATTCCGACCTCCTAGGTTCCCATACTGGTTATAGGCCATAGGGCACCGAACGGCCAACTTTTGGTCCGAGGGTAAAAAATTTTTATCACGAGATTTTGATGAAAATGGCTTCGGAACGCGTTTCTCATAATGAAAAGTGAAACCAAACAGTATTTGCGAACAAAAAATTGTCCTATGAAAAAATCAATTTTTCTTAGGGTACAGATCAAAAATTATCTAAGTCCCAAAAAATTACATTTTCTCGACTATCTCGAAAACTACTCATCGGACAGGGGTCAACCAAGGTGTTTATGAACGGTCTTTACAAGCTCTAATTAATGAGCTATAGCGAATTTCAAGTGAATTTTTGATACTTTTTCGCATATTGGCATCCTGGGTTCCCAAACTGGCCATAGGCCATAGGGCACCGAACGGCCAACTTTTGGTCCAAGGGTAAACATTACTTTTCACGAGATTTTGATGAAAATGGCTTCGGAACGCGTTTCTTATGATTAAAAGAGAAACCAAACAGTATTTGCGCAGAAAAACTTGTCCTATGAAAAAATCAATTTTTCTTGGGGTAGAGGTCAGAAATTTTATAAGTCCCAAAAAATAACATTTTCTCGAATATCTCGAAAACTAATTTTCGGACAGGGGTCAACCAAGGTGTTTTAGAAAATTCGTTACAAGCTCTTATTAATGGGCCATAGCGACTTTCAATCGATTTTTTGACACTTTTACGCATATCGGCATCCTAGGTTTCCAAACTGGCCATAGGCCATAGGGCACCGAACGGCCAACTTTTGGTCCGAGGGATAACATTTTTTTTTCACGAGATTTTGATGAAAATGGCTTCGGAACGCGTTTCTTATAATGCAAAATGAAACCAAACAGTATTTGCGAAGAAAAAATTGTCCTATGAAAAAATCAATATTTCTTAGGGTAGCGGTCAAAACTTTTCTAAGTCCCAAAAACTCACATTTTCTCGAATATCTCAACAACTACTTTTCGGACAGGGGTCAACCAAGGTGTTTAAGAAAGGTCTTTACAAGTTCTAATAAATGAGCCATAGCGACTTTCAAGTGAAAGTTTGACACATTTTCGCATATCGGCATCCTGGGTACCCATACTGGTTATAGGCCATAGGGCACCGAACGGCCAACTTTTGGTCCGAGGGTAAAAAATTTTTATCACGAGATTTTGATGAAAATGGCTTCGGAACGCGTTTGTAATGATGAAAAGTGAAAACAAACAGTATTTGTGAGGACAAAATTGTCCTATGAAAAAATCAATTTTTCATAGGGATCAGATCAGAAATTTTCGAACTCCCAAAAAATCACATTTTCTCGAATATCTCGAAAACTACTGATCGGACAGGGGTCAACCAAGATGTTTGAGAAAGGTCTCTACAAGCTCTAATTAATGAGCCATAGCGACTTTCAAGTGAATGTTTGACACATTTTCGCATATCGGCATCCTGATTCCCATACTGCCCATAGGCCATTGGGCACCGAACGGCAAAATTTTTGGTCCAAGGGTAAAAAGTTTATCACGAGATATTGATGAAAATGGCTTCGGAACGCGTTTCCTATAATGAAAAGAAAAACCAAACAGTATTTGCGAAGAAAAAATTGTCCTATGACAAAATCAATTTTTCTCAGGGTAGAGGTCAGAAATTTTCTAAGTCCCAAAAAATCACATTTTGTCGAATATCTCGAAAACTATTTTTCGGACAGGGGTCAACCAAGGTGTTTTAGAAAGGTCGTTACAAGCTCTAATATATGAGCCATAGTGACTCTCTAGTGATTTTTTGACATTTTTCGCATATCGGCATCCTGGGTTCCCATACTGGCCATAGGCCATAGGGCACGAAGGGTCAACTTTTGGTCCAAGGGTAAAACATTTTTATCACGAGATTTTGATGAAAATGGCTTTAGAACGCGTTTCTTATAATAAAAAGTGAAACCAAAAAGTATTTGCAAAGAAAAAATTGTCCTATGAAAAAATCAATATTTCTTGGGGTAGAGGTCAAAAATTTTATAAGTCCCAACAAATCACATTTTTCTCGAATATCTCGACAACTACTTATCGGACAGGGGTCAACCAAGGTGTTTTAGAAAGGTCGTAGCAAGCTATAATTATTGGGCCACAGCGACTTTCAAGTGATTATTTGCCACTTTTTAGCATATCGGCATCCTGGGTACCCATACTGGCCATAGGCCATAGGGCACAGAACGGCCCACTTTTGGTCCGAGGGTAAAAATTTTTTATCCCGAGATTTTGATGAAAATGGCTTCGGAACGCGTTTCTTATAATCAAAAGTGAAACCAAAAAGTATTTGCAAAGAAAAAATTGTCCTATGAAAAAATCAATTTTTCTTGGGGTTGAGGTCAGAAATTTTATAAGTCCCAACAAATCACATTTTTCTCGAATATCTCGACAACTACTTATCGGACAGGGGTCAACCAAGGTGTTTTAGAAAGGTCGTAGCAAGCTATAATTATTGGGCCATAGCGACTTTCAAGTGATTATTTGCCACTTTTTAGCATATCGGCATCCTGGGTTCCCATACTGGCCATAGGCCATAGGGCACGAAGGGCCAACTTTTGGTCCAAGGGTAAAAAAAATTTATCACGAGATTTTGATGAAAATGGCTTCAAAACGCGTTTCGAATAATAAAAAGTGAAACCAAAAAGTATTTGCGAAGAAAAAATTGTCCTATGAAAATCTATCAATATTTCTTAGGGTAGAGGTTAGAAATTTTCTAAGTCCCCAAAAATCACATTTTCTGGAATATCTCGAAAACTACTTTTCCGACAGGGGTCAACCAAGGAGTGTTAGAAAAATCTTTACAAGCTCTAATGCATGAGCCATAGCGACTTTCAAGTGATTTTTTGACACTTTTTCGCATATCGGCATCCTGGGTTCCCATACTGGCCATAGGCCATAGGGCACGAAGGGCCAACTTTTGGTCCAAGGGTAAAAAAAATTTATCACGAGATTTTGATGAAAATGGCTTCGAAACGCGTTTCGAATTATAAAAAGTGAAACCAAAAAGTATTTGCGAAGAAAAAATTGTCCTATGAAAAAATCAATATTTCTTAGGGTAGATTTAATTCTACTTCATGAGCCATAGCGACTTTCAAGTGATTTTCTGACACTTTTTCGCATATTGGCATCCTAGGTTCCCATACTGGCCATTAGGCCATAGCGCACAGAACGGCCAAATTTTAGTCCAAGGGTAAAAAAATTTTACCACGAGATATTGATGAAAATGGTTTCGGAACGCGTTTCTCATAATCAAAAGTGAAACCAAACAGTATTCGCGAAGAAAAAATTGTCCTATGAAAAAGTCAATTTTTCTTAGGGTAGAGAAAAGAAATTTTCTAAGTCCCAAAAAATCCCATTTTCTCGAATATCTCGAAAACTACTTTTCGGACAGGGGTCAACCAAGGTGTTTTAGAAAGGCCTTCACAAGTTCTAATTAATGAGCTATAGCGACTTTCTAGTGATTTGTGACACTTTTTCGCATATCGGCATCATAGGTTCCCATACTGGCCATAGGCCATAGGGCACCGAACGGCCAACTTTTGGTCCGAGGGAAGAAAAAAAATTATCTCAAGATTTTGATGAGCATGGCTTCGGAACGCGTTTCTAATAATGAAAAGTGAAACCAAACAGTATTCGCGAAGAAAAAATTGTCCTATGAAAAAATCAATTTTTCTTAGGGTAGAGAAAAGAAATTTTCTAAGTCCCAAAAAATCACATTTTCTCGAATATCTCGACAACTACTTTTCGGACAGGGGTCAACCAAGGTATTTAAAACAGGTCTTCAACGTCTCTTTTTTATGGGCCATTGCGACTTTCAAGTGATTTTTTGACACTTTTTCGCATATTGGCATCCTAGGTTCCCATACTGCCTATAGGCCATAGGGCACCGAACGGCCAACTTTTGGTCCGAGGGTAAAAATTTTTTATCATGAGATTTTGATGAAAATGGCTTCGGAACGCGTTTCTTATAATGAAAAGTGAAACCAAACAGTATTCGCGAAGAAAAAATTGTCCTATGAAAAAATCAATTTTTCTTAGGGTAGAGGTTAGAAATTTTCTAAGTCCCAAAAAATCACATTTTCTGGAATATCTCGAAAACTACTTGTCGGACAGGGGTCAACCAAGGTGTTTTAGAAAGGTCTCAACAAGCTCTAATTAATGAGCCATAGCGACTTGCAAGTGATTTTTCGACACTTTTCCGCATTCCGACCTCCTAGGTTCCCATACTGGTTATAGGCCATAGGGCACCGAACGGCCAACTTTTGGTCCGAGGGTAAAAAATTTTTATCACGAGATTTTGATGAAAATGGCTTCGGAACGCGTTTCTCATAATGAAAAGTGAAACCAAACAGTATTTGCGAACAAAAAATTGTCCTATGAAAAAATCAATTTTTCTTAGGGTACAGATCAAAAATTATCTAAGTCCCAAAAAATTACATTTTCTCGACTATCTCGAAAACTACTCATCGGACAGGGGTCAACCAAGGTGTTTATGAACGGTCTTTACAAGCTCTAATTAATGAGCTATAGCGAATTTCAAGTGAATTTTTGATACTTTTTCGCATATTGGCATCCTGGGTTCCCAAACTGGCCATAGGCCATAGGGCACCGAACGGCCAACTTTTGGTCCAAGGGTAAACATTACTTTTCACGAGATTTTGATGAAAATGGCTTCGGAACGCGTTTCTTATGATGAAAAGAGAAACCAAACAGTATTTGCGCAGAAAAACTTGTCCTATGAAAAAATCAATTTTTCTTGGGGTAGAGGTCAGAAATTTTATAAGTCCCAAAAAATAACATTTTCTCGAATATCTCGAAAACTAATTTTCGGACAGGGGTCAACCAAGGTGTTTTAGAAAATTCGTTACAAGCTCTTATTAATGGGCCATAGCGACTTTCAATCGATTTTTTGACACTTTTACGCATATCGGCATCCTAGGTTTTCAAACTGGCCATAGGCCATAGGGCACCGAACGGCCAACTTTTGGTCCGAGGGATAACATTTTTTTTTCACGAGATTTTGATGAAAATGGCTTCGGAACGCGTTTCTTATAATGCAAAATGAAACCAAACAGTATTTGCGAAGAAAAAATTGTCCTATGAAAAAATCAATATTTCTTAGGGTAGCGGTCAAAACTTTTCTAAGTCCCAAAAACTCACATTTTCTCGAATATCTCAACAACTACTTTTCGGACAGGGGTCAACCAAGGTGTTTAAGAAAGGTCTTTACAAGTTCTAATAAATGAGCCATAGCGACTTTCAAGTGAAAGTTTGACACATTTTCGCATATCGGCATCCTGGGTACCCATACTGGTTATAGGCCATAGGGCACCGAACGGCCAACTTTTGGTCCGAGGGTAAAAAATTTTTATCACGAGATTTTGATGAAAATGGCTTCGGAACGCGTTTGTAATGATGAAAAGTGAAAACAAACAGTATTTGTGAGGACAAAATTGTCCTATGAAAAAATCAATTTTTCATAGGGATCAGATCAGAAATTTTCGAACTCCCAAAAAATCACATTTTCTCGAATATCTCGAAAACTACTGATCGGACAGGGGTCAACCAAGATGTTTGAGAAAGGTCTCTACAAGCTCTAATTAATGAGCCATAGCGACTTTCAAGTGAATGTTTGACACATTTTCGCATATCGGCATCCTGATTCCCATACTGCCCATAGGCCATTGGGCACCGAACGGCAAAATTTTTGGTCCAAGGGTAAAAAGTTTATCACGAGATATTGATGAAAATGGCTTCGGAACGCGTTTCCTATAATGAAAAGAAAAACCAAACAGTATTTGCGAAGAAAAAATTGTCCTATGACAAAATCAATTTTTCTCAGGGTAGAGGTCAGAAATTTTCTAAGTCCCAAAAAATCACATTTTGTCGAATATCTCGAAAACTATTTTTCGGACAGGGGTCAACCAAGGTGTTTTAGAAAGGTCGTTACAAGCTCTAATATATGAGCCATAGTGACTCTCTAGTGATTTTTTGACATTTTTCGCATATCGGCATCCTGGGTTCCCATACTGGCCATAGGCCATAGGGCACGAAGGGTCAACTTTTGGTCCAAGGGTAAAACATTTTTATCACGAGATTTTGATGAAAATGGCTTTAGAACGCGTTTCTTATAATAAAAAGTGAAACCAAAAAGTATTTGCAAAGAAAAAATTGTCCTATGAAAAAATCAATATTTCTTGGGGTAGAGGTCAAAAATTTTATAAGTCCCAACAAATCACATTTTTCTCGAATATCTCGACAACTACTTATCGGACAGGGGTCAACCAAGGTGTTTTAGAAAGGTCGTAGCAAGCTATAATTATTGGGCCACAGCGACTTTCAAGTGATTATTTGCCACTTTTTAGCATATCGGCATCCTGGGTACCCATACTGGCCATAGGCCATAGGGCACAGAACGGCCCACTTTTGGTCCGAGGGTAAAAATTTTTTATCCCGAGATTTTGATGAAAATGGCTTCGGAACGCGTTTCTTATAATCAAAAGTGAAACCAAAAAGTATTTGCAAAGAAAAAATTGTCCTATGAAAAAATCAATTTTTCTTGGGGTTGAGGTCAGAAATTTTATAAGTCCCAACAAATCACATTTTTCTCGAATATCTCGACAACTACTTATCGGACAGGGGTCAACCAAGGTGTTTTAGAAAGGTCGTAGCAAGCTATAATTATTGGGCCATAGCGACTTTCAAGTGATTATTTGCCACTTTTTAGCATATCGGCATCCTGGGTTCCCATACTGGCCATAGGCCATAGGGCACGAAGGGCCAACTTTTGGTCCAAGGGTAAAAAAAAATTATCACGAGATTTTGATGAAAATGGCTTCAAAACGCGTTTCGAATAATAAAAAGTGAAACCAAAAAGTATTTGCGAAGAAAAAATTGTCCTATGAAAATCTATCAATATTTCTTAGGGTAGAGGTTAGAAATTTTCTAAGTCCCCAAAAATCACATTTTCTGGAATATCTCGAAAACTACTTTTCCGACAGGGGTCAACCAAGGAGTGTTAGAAAAATCTTTACAAGCTCTAATGCATGAGCCATAGCGACTTTCAAGTGATTTTTTGACACTTTTTCGCATATCGGCATCCTGGGTTCCCATACTGGCCATAGGCCATAGGGCACGAAGGGCCAACTTTTGGTCCAAGGGTAAAAAAAATTTATCACGAGATTTTGATGAAAATGGCTTCGAAACGCGTTTCGAATTATAAAAAGTGAAACCAAAAAGTATTTGCGAAGAAAAAATTGTCCTATGAAAAAATCAATATTTCTTAGGGTAGATTTAATTCTACTTCATGAGACATAGCGACTTTCAAGTGATTTTCTGACACTTTTTCGCATATTGGCATCCTAGGTTCCCATACTGGCCATTAGGCCATAGCGCACAGAACGGCCAAATTTTAGTCCAAGGGTAAAAAAATTTTACCACGAGATATTGATGAAAATGGTTTCGGAACGCGTTTCTCATAATCAAAAGTGAAACCAAACAGTATTCGCGAAGAAAAAATTGTCCTATGAAAAAGTCAATTTTTCTTAGGGTAGAGAAAAGAAATTTTCTAAGTCCCAAAAAATCCCATTTTCTCGAATATCTCGAAAACTACTTTTCGGACAGGGGTCAACCAAGGTGTTTTAGAAAGGCCTTCACAAGTTCTAATTAATGAGCTATAGCGACTTTCTAGTGATTTGTGACACTTTTTCGCATATCGGCATCATAGGTTCCCATACTGGCCATAGGCCATAGGGCACCGAACGGCCAACTTTTGGTCCGAGGGAAGAAAAAAAATTATCTCAAGATTTTGATGAGCATGGCTTCGGAACGCGTTTCTAATAATGAAAAGTGAAACCAAACAGTATTCGCGAAGAAAAAATTGTCCTATGAAAAAATCAATTTTTCTTAGGGTAGAGAAAAGAAATTTTCTAAGTCCCAAAAAATCACATTTTCTCGAATATCTCGACAACTACTTTTCGGACAGGGGTCAACCAAGGTATTTAAAACAGGTCTTCAACGTCTCTTTTTTATGGGCCATTGCGACTTTCAAGTGATTTTTTGACACTTTTTCGCATATTGGCATCCTAGGTTCCCATACTGCCTATAGGCCATAGGGCACCGAACGGCCAACTTTTGGTCCGAGGGTAAAAATTTTTTATCATGAGATTTTGATGAAAATGGCTTCGGAACGCGTTTCTTATAATGAAAAGTGAAACCAAACAGTATTCGCGAAGAAAAAATTGTCCTATGAAAAAATCAATTTTTCTTAGGGTAGAGGTTAGAAATTTTCTAAGTCCCAAAAAATCACATTTTCTGGAATATCTCGACAACTACTTTTCGGACAGGGGTCAACCAAGGTGTTTAAGAAAGGTCTTCACAAGCTCTAATCAATGAGCCATAGCGACTTTCAAGTGATTTTTTGACACTTTTTCGCATATCGGCATCCTAGATTCCCATACTGCCTATAGGCCATAGGGCACCGAACGGCCAACTTTTGTTCCAAGGGTAAAAAAAATTTATCACGAGATTTTGATGAAAATGGCTTCGGAACGCGTTTCTTATAATGAAAAGTGAAACGAAACAGTCTTTGCGAAGAAAAAATTGTCCTATGAAAAAATCAATTTTTCTTGGGGTAGAGGTCAGAAATTTTCTAAGTCCCAAAAAATCCCATTTTCTGGAATATCTCGAAAACTACTTCTCGGACAGGGGTCAACCAAGGTGTTTTAGAAAGGTCTTCACAAGTTCTAATTTATGAGCCATAGCGACTCTCAAGTAATTTTTTGACACTTTTTCGCATATCGGCATCCTGGGTTCCCGTATCGGCCATAGTCCATAGGGCATCGAACGGCCAACTTTTGGTCCGAGGGTTAAAATTTTTTTTCACGAGATTTTGATGAAAATGGCTTCGGAACGCGTTTCTTATGATGAAAAGTGAAACCAAACAGTATTTGCGAAGAAAAAATTGTCCTATGAAAAAATCAATTTTTCTTGGGGTAGAAGTCAGAAATTTTCTAAGTCCCAAAAAATCCCATTTTCTGGAATATCTCGAAAACTACTTCTCGGACAGGGGTCAACCAAGGTGTTTTAGAAAGGTCTTCACAAGTTCTAATTTATGAGCCATAGCGACTCTCAAGTGATTTTTTGACACTTTTTCGCATATTGGCATCCTGGGTACCCATATTGGCCATAGGCCATAGCGCACCGAACGGCCAACTTTTGGTCCGAGGGTTAACATTTTTTGTCACCAGATTTTGATGAAAATGGCTTCGGAACGCGTTTCTTATGATGAAAAGTGAAACCAAACAGTATTTGCGAAGAAAAAATTGTCCTATGAAAAAATCAATTTTTCTTGGGGTAGAAGTCAGAAATTTTCTAAGTCCCAAAAAATCCCATTTTCTGGAATATCTCGAAAACTACTTCTCGGACAGGGGTCAACCAAGGTGTTTTAGAAAGGTCTTCACAAGTTCTAATTTATGAGCCATAGCGACTCTCAAGTAATTTTTTGACACTTTTTCGCATATCGGCATCCTGGGTTCCCATACTGGCCATAGGCCATAGGGCACCGAACTGCCAACTTTTGGTCCGAGGGTTAAAAAAATTTATCACGAGATTTTGATGAAAATGGCTTCGGAACGCGTTTCTCATAATGAAAAGTGAAACCAAACAGTATTTGCGAAGAAAAAATTGTCCTATGAAAAAATCAATATTTCTTAGGGTAGAGGTTAGAAATTTTCTAAGTCCCAAAAAATCCCATTTTCTGGAATATCTCGAAAACTACTTATCGGACAGGCGTCAACCAAGGTGTTTTAGAAAGGTCGTAGCAAGCTCTAATTATTGGGCCATAGCGACTTTCAAGTGATTTTTTGACACTTTTTAACATATCGGCATCCTGGGTTCCCATACTGGCCATAGGCCATAGGGCTCCGAAGGGCCAACTTTTGGTCCGAGGGTTAACATTTTTTGTCACGAGATTTTGATGAAAATGGCTTCAGAACGCGTTTCACATAATAAAAAGTGAAACCAAACAGTGTTTGCGATGAAAAAATTGTTCTATGAAAAAATCAATTTTTCTCAGGGTAGAGGTCAAAAATTTTCTAAGTCCTAAAAAATCACATTTTCTCAAATATCTCGAAAACTACTTATCGGACAGGGGTCAACCAAGGTGTTTTAGAAAGGTCTTCACAAGCTCCAATTAATCAGCCATAGCGACTCTCAAGTGATTTTTTGACACTTTTTCGCATATCGGCATCCTGGGTTCCCATATTGGCCATAGGCCATAGCGCACCGAACGGCCAACTTTTGATCCGAGGGTTAACATTTTTTGTCACCAGATTTTGATGAAAATGGCTTCGGAACGCGTTTCTTATGATGAAAAGTGAAACCAAACAGTATTTGCGAAGAAAAAATTGTCCTATGAAAAAATCAATTTTTCTTGGGGTAGAGGTCAGAAATTTTCTAAGTCCCAAAAAATCCCATTTTCTGGAATATCTCGAAAACTACTTCTCGGACAGGGGTCAACCAAGGTGTTTTAGAAAGGTCTTCACAAGTTCTAATTTATGAGCCATAGCGACTCTCAAGTGATTTTTTGACACTTTTTCGCATATTGGCATCCTGGGTACCCATATTGGCCATAGGCCATAGCGCACCGAACGGCCAACTTTTGGTCCGAGGGTTAACATTTTTTGTCACCAGATTTTGATGAAAATGGCTTCGGAACGCGTTTCTTATGATGAAAAGTGAAACCAAACAGTATTTGCGAAGAAAAAATTGTCCTATGAAAAAATCAATTTTTCTTGGAGTAGAGGTCAGAAATTTTTTAAGTCCCAACAAATCACATTTTTCTCGAATATCTCGAAAACTACTTCTCGGACAGGGGTCAACCAAGGTGTTTTAGAAAGGTCGTAGCAAGCTCTAATTATTGGGCCATAGCGACTTTCAAGTGATTTTTTGACACATTTTCGCATATCGGCATCCTGGGTACCCATACTGGCCATAGGCCATTGGGCACCAAACGGCCAACTTTTGGTCCGAGTGTAAATTTTTAATCACGAGTTTTTGATGAAAATGGCTTCAGAACGCGTTTCTAATAATGAAAAGTGAAACCAAACAGTATTTGCGAAGAAAACATTGTCCTATGAAAAAATAAATTTTTCTTAGGGTAGATGTCAAACATTTCTAAGTCCCAAAAAATCACATTTTTTCGAATATCTCGACAACTACTTTTCGGACAACGGTCAACCAAAGTGTTTAAAAAAGGTCTTTACAAGCTCTGTTTAACGAGTCGTAGCGACTATTAAGTGATTTTTTGACACTTTTACGCATATCGACCTCGTAGGTTCCCATACTGCCTATAGGCCATAGGGCACCGAACGGCCAACTTATGGTCCGAGGGCAAAAATTTTTTATCACGAGATTTTGATGAAAATGGCTTCGGAACGCGTTTCTTATAATGAAAAGTGAAACCAAACAGTATTTGCGAAGAAAAAATTGTCCTATGAAAAAATCAATTTTTCTAAGGGTAGAGAAAAGAAATTTTCCAAGTCCCAAAAATCACATTTTCTCGAATATCTCCACAACTACTTTTCGGACAGGGGTCAACCAAGGTATTTAAGAAAGGTCTTAACAAGCTTTAAATAATGAGCCATAGCAACTCTCAAGTGATTTTTTGACACTTTTTAGCATATCGGCATCCTGGGTACCCATACTGGCCATAGGCCATAGAGCACCGAACGGCCAACTTTTGGTCCGAGGGTAACAATTTTTAATCTAGAGATTTTGATGAAAATGGCTTCGGGACGCGTTTCTTATAATGAAAAGTGAAACCAAACAGTATTTGCGAAGAAAAAATTGTCCTATGAAAAAATCAATTTTTCTAAGGGTAGAGAAAAGAAATTTTCCAAGTCCCAAAAATCACATTTTCTCGAATATCTCGAAAACTTCTTATCAGGCAGGGTTCAACCAAGGTGTTTAAGAAAGGTCTTAACAAGCTTTATTTAATGAGCCTTAGCGACTTGCAAGTGATTTTTTGACACTTTTTCGCATATCGACATCCTGGGTACCCATACTGGCCATAGGCCATAGGCCACAGAACGGCCAACTTATGGTCCGAGGGCAATAATTTTTTATCACGAGATTTTGATGAAAATGGCTTCGGAACGCGTTTCTTATAATGAAAAGTGAAACCAAACAGTATTTGCGAAGAAAAAATTGTCCTATGAAAAAATCAATTTTTCTAAGGGTAGAGAAAAGAAATTTTCCAAGTCCCAAAAATCACATTTTCTCGAATATCTCGAACACTTCTTATCAGACAGGGTTCAACCAAGGTGTTTAAAAAAGGTCTTCACAAGCTCTATTTAATGAGCCATAGCGACTCTCAAGTGATTTTTTGACACTTTTTCGCATATCGACATCCTGGGTACCCATACTGGCCATAGGCCATAGGCCACAGAACGGCCAACTTTTGGTCCGAGGGTAAAAAATTTTTATCCCGAGATTTTGATGAAAATGGCTTCGGAACGCGTTTTTTATAATGAAAAGTGAAACGAAACAGTCTTTGCGAAGAAAAAATTGTCCTATGAAAAAATCAATTTTTCTTGGGGTAGAGGTCAGAAATTTTCCAGGTCCCAAAAAATCACATTTTCTCGAATATCTCGAAAACTACTTATCGGACAGGGGTCAACCAAGGTGTTTAAGAAAGGTCTTTACAAGCTCTTATTAATGAGCCTAAGCGACTTTCAAGTGATTTTTTGACACTTTTTCGCATATCGGCATCCTGGGTTCCCGTATCGGCCATAGGCCATAGGGCATCGAACGGCCAACTTTTGGTCCGAGGGTTAAAATTTTTTTATCCCGAGATTTTGATGAAAATGGCTTCGGAACGCGTTTCTTATAATAAAAAGAAAAACCTAACAGTGTTTGCGAAGAAAAAATTGTCCTATGAAAAAATCAATTTTTCTTGGGGTAGAGGTCAGAAATTTTCTAGGTCCCAAAAAATCACATTTTCTCGAATGCCTCGTAAACTACTTATCGGACAGGGGTCAACCAAGGTGTTTTAGAAAGGCCTTCACAAGTTCTAATTAATGGGCCATAGCGACTTTCAAATGATATTTTGACACTTTTTCGCATGTCGGCATCCTGGGTTCCCATACTGGCCATAGGCCATTGGGCACCGAACGGCCAACTTTTGCTCCAAGGGTAACAATTTTTAATCACGAGATTTTGATGAAAATGGCTTCGGAACGCGTTTCTTATAATGAAAAGTGAAACCAAACAGTATTTGCGAAGAAAAAATTGTGCTATGAAAAATAAATTTTTCTTAGGGTAGAGGTTAGAAATTTTCCAGGTCCCAAAAAATCTCATATTCTCGAATATCTCGAAAACTACTTTTCGGACAGGGGTCAACCAAGGTTTTTTTAGAAAGGTCTTCACAAGTTCTAATTAATGGGCTATAGCGACTTTCAAGTGATTTTTTGACACTTTTTCGCATGTCGGCATCCTGGGTTCCCATACTGGCCATAGGCCATTGGGCACCGAACGGCCAACTTTTATTCCAAGGATAAAAAAATTTTATCACGAGATTTTGATGAAAATGGCTTCGGAACGCGTTTCCTATAATGAAAAGTGAAACGAAACAGTCTTTGCGAAGAAAAAATTGTCCTATGAAAAAATCAATTTTTCTTGGGGTAGAGGTCAGAAATTTTCCAGGTCCCAAAAAATCACATTTTCTCGAATATCTCGAAAACTACTTATCGGACAGGGGTCAACCAAGGTGTTTTAGAAAGGCCTTCACAAGCTCTAATTAATGGGCCATAGCGACTTTCAAGTGGTATTTTGACACTTTTTCGCATATCGGCATCCTGGGTTCCCATACTGGCCATAGGCCATAGGGCACCGAACTGCCAACTTTTGGTCCGAGGGTTAAAAAAATTTATCACGAGATTTTGATGAAAATGGCTTCGGAACGCGTTTCTCATAATGAAAAGTGAAACCAAACAGTATTTGCGAAGAAAAAATTGTCCTATGAAAAAATCAATTTTTCTTGGGGTAGAGGTCAGAAATTTTCCAGGTCCCAAAAAATCTCATATTCTCGAATATCTCGAAAACTACTTTTCGGACAGGGGTCAACCAAGGTTTTTTTAGAAAGGTCTTTACAAGCTCTAATTAATGGGCCATAGCGACTTTCATGTGATTTTATGACACTTTTTCGCATATCGGCATCCTAGATTCCCATACTGGCCATAGGCCATAGTGCACCGAACGGCCAACTTTTATTCCAAGGATAAAAAAATTTTATCACGAGATTTTGATGAAAATGGCTTCGGAACGCGTTTCTTATAATCAAAAGTGAAACCAAAAAGTATTTGCAAAGAAAAAATTGTCCTATGAAAAAATCAATTTTTCTTGGGGTTGAGGTCAGAAATTTTATAAGTCCCAACAAATCACATTTTTCTCGAATATCTCGACAACTACTTATCGGACAGGGGTCAACCAAGGTGTTTTAGAAAGGTCGTAGCAAGCTATAATTATTGGGCCATAGCGACTTTCAAGTGATTATTTGCCACTTTTTAGCATATCGGCATCCTGGGTTCCCATACTGGCCATAGGCCATAGGGCACGAAGGGCCAACTTTTGGTCCAAGGGTAAAAAAAATTTATCACGAGATTTTGATGAAAATGGCTTCAAAACGCGTTTCGAATAATAAAAAGTGAAACCAAAAAGTATTTGCGAAGAAAAAATTGTCCTATGAAAATCTATCAATATTTCTTAGGGTAGAGGTTAGAAATTTTCTAAGTCCCCAAAAATCACATTTTCTGGAATATCTCGAAAACTACTTTTCCGACAGGGGTCAACCAAGGAGTGTTAGAAAAATCTTTACAAGCTCTAATGCATGAGCCATAGCGACTTTCAAGTGATTTTTTGACACTTTTTCGCATATCGGCATCCTGGGTTCCCATACTGGCCATAGGCCATAGGGCACGAAGGGCCAACTTTTGGTCCAAGGGTAAAAAAAATTTATCACGAGATTTTGATGAAAATGGCTTCGAAACGCGTTTCGAATTATAAAAAGTGAAACCAAAAAGTATTTGCGAAGAAAAAATTGTCCTATGAAAAAATCAATATTTCTTAGGGTAGATTTAATTCTACTTCATGAGACATAGCGACTTTCAAGTGATTTTCTGACACTTTTTCGCATATTGGCATCCTAGGTTCCCATACTGGCCATTAGGCCATAGCGCACAGAACGGCCAAATTTTAGTCCAAGGGTAAAAAAATTTTACCACGAGATATTGATGAAAATGGTTTCGGAACGCGTTTCTCATAATCAAAAGTGAAACCAAACAGTATTCGCGAAGAAAAAATTGTCCTATGAAAAAGTCAATTTTTCTTAGGGTAGAGAAAAGAAATTTTCTAAGTCCCAAAATATCCCATTTTCTCGAATATCTCGAAAACTACTTTTCGGACAGGGGTCAACCAAGGTGTTTTAGAAAGGCCTTCACAAATTCTAATTAATGAGCTATAGCGACTTTCTAGTGATTTGTGACACTTTTTCGCATATCGGCATCATAGGTTCCCATACTGGCCATAGGCCATAGGGCACCGAACGGCCAACTTTTGGTCCGAGGGAAGAAAAAAAATTATCTCAAGATTTTGATGAGCATGGCTTCGGAACGCGTTTCTAATAATGAAAAGTGAAACCAAACAGTATTCGCGAAGAAAAAATTGTCCTATGAAAAAATCAATTTTTCTTAGGGTAGAGAAAAGAAATTTTCTAAGTCCCAAAAAATCACATTTTCTCGAATATCTCGACAACTACTTTTCGGACAGGGGTCAACCAAGGTATTTAAAACAGGTCTTCAACGTCTCTTTTTTATGGGCCATTGCGACTTTCAAGTGATTTTTTGACACTTTTTCGCATATTGGCATCCTAGGTTCCCATACTGCCTATAGGCCATAGGGCACCGAACGGCCAACTTTTGGTCCGAGGGTAAAAATTTTTATCATGAGATTTTGATGAAAATGGCTTCGGAACGCGTTTCTTATAATGAAAAGTGAAACCAAACAGTATTCGCGAAGAAAAAATTGTCCTATGAAAAAATCAATTTTTCTTAGGGTAGAGGTTAGAAATTTTCTAAGTCCCAAAAAATCACATTTTCTGGAATATCTCGACAACTACTTTTCGGACAGGGGTCAACCAAGGTGTTTAAGAAAGGTCTTCACAAGCTCTAATCAATGAGCCATAGCGACTTTCAAGTGATTTTTTGACACTTTTTCGCATATCGGCATCCTAGATTCCCATACTGCCTATAGGCCATAGGGCACCGAACGGCCAACTTTTGTTCCAAGGGTAAAAAAAATTTATCACGAGATTTTGATGAAAATGGCTTCGGAACGCGTTTCTTATAATGAAAAGTGAAACGAAACAGTCTTTGCGAAGAAAAAATTGTCCTATGAAAAAATCAATTTTTCTTGGGGTAGAGGTCAGAAATTTTCTAAGTCCCAAAAAATCCCATTTTCTGGAATATCTCGAAAACTACTTCTCGGACAGGGGTCAACCAAGGTGTTTTAGAAAGGTCTTCACAAGTTCTAATTTATGAGCCATAGCGACTCTCAAGTAATTTTTTGACACTTTTTCGCATATCGGCATCCTGGGTTCCCGTATCGGCCATAGGCCATAGGGCATCGAACGGCCAACTTTTGGTCCGAGGGTTAAAATTTTTTTTTACGAGATTTTGATGAAAATGGCTTCGGAACGCGTTTCTTATGATGAAAAGTGAAACCAAACAGTATTTGCGAAGAAAAAATTGTCCTATGAAAAAATCAATTTTTCTTGGGGTAGAAGTCAGAAATTTTCTAAGTCCCAAAAAATCCCATTTTCTGGAATATCTCGAAAACTACTTATCGAACAGGGGTCAACCAAGGTGTTAAAGAAAGGTCTTAACAAGCTCTAATTAATGAGCCATAGCGACTCTTCAGTGATTTTTGACACTTTTTCGCATATCGGCATCCTGGGTTCCCATACTGGCCATAGGCCATAGGGGCACCGAACGGCCAACTTTTGGTCCGAGGGTAAAATTTTTTATCACGAGATTTTGATGAAAATGGCTTCGGAACGCATTTCTTATTATGAAAAGTGAAACCTAACAGTGTTTGCAAAGAAAAAATTGTC
This sequence comes from Anopheles stephensi, assembly GCF_013141755.1. Lineage (NCBI taxonomy): Eukaryota > Metazoa > Arthropoda > Insecta > Diptera > Culicidae > Anopheles > Anopheles stephensi. Next base: position 64,327 of record NW_023405298.1, on the reverse strand, counting down.
CTATGAAAAAATCAATTTTTCTTGGGGTAGAGGTTAGAAATTATCTAAGTCCCAAAAAATCACATTTTCTCGAATATCTCGAAAACTACTTTTCGGACAGGGGTCAACCAAGGTGTTTTAGAAAGGCCTTCACAAGTTCTAATTAATGGGCCATTGTGACTTTCAAGTGATTTTTTGACACTTTTTCGCATGTCGGTATACTGGGTTCCCATACTGGCCATAGGCCATAGGGCACCGAACGGCCAACTTTTGGTTCAAGGGTAACAATTTTTAATCACGAGATTTTGATGAAAATGGCTTCGGAACGCATTTCTTATATGAAAAGTGAAACCTAACAGTGTTTGCGAAGAAAAAATTGTCCTATGAAAAAATCAATTTTTCTTGGGGTAGAGGTTAGAAATTTTCTAAGTCCCACAAAATCCCATTTTCTTGAACATCTCGAAAACTACTTTTCGGACAGGGGTCAACCAAGGTGTTTTAGAAAGGTCGTAGCAAGCTCTAATTATTGGGCCATAGCGACTTTCAAGTGATTATTTGCCACTTTTTAGCATATCGGCATCCTGGGTTCCCATACTGGCCATAGGCCATAGGGCACAGAACGGCCAACTTTTGGTCCGAGGGTAAAATTTTTTGTCCCGAGATTTTGATGAAAATGGCTTCGAAACTCGTTTCTTATAATGAAAAGTGAAACCAAACAGTGTTTGCGAAGAAAAAATTGTCCTATGAAAAAATAAATTTTCCTGGGGTAAAGGTCAGAAATTTTCTAAGTCCCAAAAAATCACATTTTCTCGAATATCTCGAAAAATACTTTTCGGACAGGGGTCAACCAAGGTGTTTAAGAAAGGTCTTTACAAGCTCTAATTAATGAGCCATAGCGACTTTCAAGTGATTTTTTGACACATTTTCGCATATCGGCATCCTAGGTTCCCATACTGGCCATTAGGCCATAGCGCACCGAACGGCCAACTTTTGGTCCAAGGGTAAAAAATTTTAACCACGAGATATTGATGAAAATGGTTTCGGAACGCGTTTCTCTTAATGAAAAGTGAAACCAAACCGTATTTGCAAAGAACAAATTGTCCTATCAAAAAATCAATGTTTCTTAGGGTAGAAGTTAAAAATTTTCAAAGTACCAAAAAATCCCATTTTCTCGAATATCTCGAAAAATACTTTTCGGACAGGGGTCAACCAAGGTGTTTAAGAAAGGTATTTACAAGCTCTAATTCATGAGCCATAGCGACTTTTAAGTGATATTTTGACACTTTTTCGCATACCGACCTCGTAGGTTCCCATACTGCCTATAGGCCATAGGGCACCGAACGGCCAACTTTTGGTCCAAGGGTAAAAAATTGTTATCACGAGATTTTGATGAAAATGGCTTCGGAACGCGTTTCTTATAAAGAAAAGGGAAACCAAACAGTATTTGCGAAGAAAAAATTGTGCTATGAAAAAATCAATTTTTCTCAGTGTAGAGGTTAGAAATTTTCTTAGTCCCAAAAATCACATTTTCTCGAATATCTCGAAAAATACTTTTCGGACAGGGGTCAACCAAGGTGTTTAAGAAAGGTCTTTACAAGCTCTAATTAATGAGCCATAGCGACTTTCAAGTGATTTTTTGACACATTTTCGCATATCGGCATCCTAGGTTCCCATACTGGCCATTAGGCCATAGCGCACCGAACGGCCAACTTTTGGTCCAAGGGTAAAAAATTTTAACCACGAGATATTGATGAAAATGGTTTCGGAACGCGTTTCTCTTAATGAAAAATGAAACCAAACCGTATTTGCAAAGAACAAATTGTCCTATCAAAAAATCAATGTTTCTTAGGGTAGAAGTTAAAAATTTTCAAAGTACCAAAAAATCCCATTTTCTCGAATATCTCGAAAAATACTTTTCGGACAGGGGTCAACCAAGGTGTTTAAGAAAGGTCTTTACAAGCTCTAATTCATGAGCCATAGCGACTTTTAAGTGATTTTTTGACACTTTTTCGCATACCGACCTCGTAGGTTCCCATACTGCCTATAGGCCATAAGGCACCGAACGGCCAACTTTTGGTCCAAGGGTAAAATAATTTTATCACGAGATTTTGATGAAAATGGCTTCGGAACGCGTTTCTTATAATGAAAAGTGAAACCAAACAGTATTTGCGAAGAAAAAATTGTCCTATGAAAAAATCAATTTTTCTTATGGTACAGATCAAAAATTATCTAAGTCCCAAAAAATCACATTTTCTCGAATATCTCGAAAACTTCTTGTCGGACAGGGGTCAACCAAGGTGTTTTAGAAAGGTCTTAATAAGCTTTTATTAATGAGCCATAGCGACTCTCAAGTGATTTTTTGACACTTTTTCGCATGTCGGCATCCTGGGTTTCCATACTGGCCATAGGCCATAGGGCACCGAACGGCCAGCGTTTGGTCCAAGGGTAAAAAATTTTTATCCCGAGATTTTGATGAAAATGGCTTCGGAACGCGTTTCTTATAATGCAAAGTGAAACCAAACAGTATTTGCAAAGAAAAAATTGTCCTATGAAAAAATCAATTTTTCTAAGGGTAGAGAAAAGAAATTTTCCAAGTCCCAAAAACCACATTTTCTCGAATATCTCGACAACTACTTTTCGGACAGGGGTCAACCAAGGTGTTTAAGAAAGGTCTTAACAAGCTTTAAATAATGAGCCATAGCAACTCTCAAGTGATTTTTTGACACTTTTTCGCATATCGGCATCCTGGGTACCCATACTGGCCATAGGCCATAGAGCACCGAACGGCCAACTTTTGGTCCGAGGGTAACAATTTTTAATCTAGAGATTTTGATGAAAATGGCTTCGGAACGCGTTTCTTATTATGAAAAGTGAAACCTAACAGTGTTTGCGAAGAAAAAATTGTCCTATGAAAAAATCAATTTTTCTTGGGGTAGAGGTCAGAAATTTTCCAAGTCCCAAAAATCACATTTTCTCGAATATCTCGACAACTACTTTTCGGACAGGGGTCAACCAAGGTGTTTTAGAAAGATCGTTACAAGCTCTAAATAATGAGCCATAGCAACTCGCAAGTGATTTTTTGACACTTTTTCGCATATTGGCATCCTAGGTTCCCATACTGCCTATAGGCCATAGGGCACCGAACGGCCAACTTTTGGTCCAAGGGTAAAAAATTATTATCACGAGATATTGATGTAAATGGCTTCGGAACACGTTTCTTATAATGCAAAGTGAAACCAAACAGTATTCGCGAAGAAAAAATTGTGCTATGAAAAAATAATTTTTTCTTAGGGTAGAGGTAAATTTTTTTCTAAGACCCCAAAAATCACATTTTCTCGAATATCTCGAAAACTACTTCTCGGACAGGGGTCAACCAAGGTTTCTTAGAAAGGTCTTTACAAGCTTTAATTATTAAGCCATAGCGACTCTCAAGTGATTTTTTGACACCTTTTCGCATATTCGGCATCCTGGGTGCCCATACTGGCCATAGGCCATAGCGCACCGAACGGCCAACTTTTGGTCCGAGGGTTAACATTTTTTGTCACGAGATTTTGATGAAAATGGCTTCGGAACGCGTTTCTTATAATGAAAAGTGAAACCAAACAGTATTTGCGAAGAAAAAATTGTCCTATGATAAAAGCAATTTTTCTTGAGGTAGAGGTCAGAAATTTTCTAAGTCCCAAAAAACCCCATATGCTCGAATATCTCGAAAACTACTTATCGGACAGGGGTCAACCAAAGTTTTTTAGAAAGGTCTTCACAGGTTCTAATTAATGGGCTATAGCGACTTTCAAGTGATTTTTTGACACTTTTTCGCATATCGGCATCCTGGGTTCCCAAACTGGCCATAGGCCATAGGGCACCGAAGGGCCAACTTTTGGTCCAAGGGTAAACCATTTTTATCACGAGATTTTGATGAAAATGGCTTCGGAACGCGTTTCTCATAATGAATAGTGAAACCAAACAGTATTTGCGAAGAAAAAATTGTCCTATGAAACGATCAATTTTTCTTGGGGTAGAGGTCAGAAATTTTCCAAGTCCCAAAAATCACATTTTCTCGAATATCTCGACAACTACTTTTCGGACAGGGGTCAACCAAGGTGTTTTAGAAAGATCGTTACAAGCTCTAAATAATGAGCCATAGCAACTCGCAAGTGATTTTTTGACACTTTTTCGCATATTGGCATCCTAGGTTCCCATACTGCCTATAGGCCATAGGGCACCGAACGGCCAACTTTTGGTCCAAGGGTAAAAAATTATTATCACGAGATATTGATGTAAATGGCTTCGGAACACGTTTCTTATAATGCAAAGTGAAACCAAACAGTATTCGCGAAGATAAAATTGTGCTATGAAAAAATTAATTTTTCTTAGGGTAGAGGTAAATTTTTTTCTAAGACCCCAAAAATCACATTTTCTCGAATATCTCGAAAACTACTTCTCGGACAGGAGTCAACCAAGGTTTCTTAGAAAGGTCTTTACAAGCTTTAATTATTAAGCCATAGCGACTCTCAAGTGATTTTTTGACACCTTTTCGCATATTCGGCATCCTGGGTGCCCATACTGGCCATAGGCCATAGCGCACCGAACGGCCAACTTTTGGTCCGAGGGTTAACATTTTTTGTCACGAGATTTTGATGAAAATGGCTTCGGAACGCGTTTCTTATAATGAAAAGTGAAACCAAACAGTATTTGCGAAGAAAAAATTGTCCTATGATAAAAGCAATTTTTCTTGAGGTAGAGGTCAGAAATTTTCTAAGTCCCAAAAAACCCCATATGCTCGAATATCTCGAAAACTACTTATCGGACAGAAGTCAACCAAGATGTTTGAGAAAGGTCTCTACAAGCTCTAATTAATGAGCCATAGCGACTTTCAAGTGATTTTTTGACACTTTTTCGCATATTCGGCATCCTGGGTGCCCATACTGGCCATAGGCCATAGCGCACCGAACGGCCAACTTTTGGTCCGAGGGTTAACATTTTTTTTCACGAGATTTTGATGAAAATGGCTTCGGAACGCGTTTCTTATAATGAAAAGTGAAACCAAACAGTATTTGCGAAGAAAAAATTGTCCTATGATAAAAGCAATTTTTCTTGAGGTAGAGTTCAGAAATTTTCTAAGTCCCAACAAATCACATTTTTCTCGAATATCTCGACAACTACTTTTCGGACAGGGGTCAACCAAGGTGTTTTAGAAAGGCCTTCACAAGCTCTAATTAATGGGCCATGAGAACTTTCAAGTGATTTTCTGACACTTTTTCGCAAATCGGCATTTTAGGTTCCCATACTGGCCATAGGCCATAGGGAACCGAACGGCCAACTTTTGGTCCGAGGGTAAAATTTTTTTTTCACGAGATTTTGATGAAAATGGCTTCGGAACGCGTTTCTTATAATGAAAAGTGAAACCAAACAGTATTTGCGAAGAAAAAATTGTCCTATGGTAATCTCAATATTTCTTAGGGTGCAGGTCAAAAATTTTATAAGTCCCAAAAAATCACATTTCCTCGAAATTCTCGAAAAATACTTATCGGACAGGGGTCAACCAAGGTGTTTTTGAAAGGTCTTTACAAGCTCTAATTAATGGGCCATAGTGACTTTCAAGTGATTTTATGACACTTTTTCGCATATCGGCATTTAAGGTTCCCACACTGACCAAAGCCCATAGAGCACCGAACGGCAAACTTTTGGACCGAGGGTAAAATTTTTTTTTTTACGAGATTTTGATGAAAATGGCTCCGGAACGCGTTCGCATAATGAAATATGAAACCAAACAGAATTTGCGAAGAAAAAATTGTCCTATGGTAAACTCAATATTTCTTAGGATGCAGGTCAAAAATTTTATAAGTCCCAAAAAATCACATTTTCTCGAATATCTCGAAAACTACTTATCGGACAGGGGTCAACCAAGGTGTTTTAGAAAGGTCTTTCCAAGCTCTAATTAATGGGCCATAGCAACTTTCAAGTGATATTCTGACACTTTTTCGCAAATCGGCATTTTAGGTTCCCATACTGGCCATAGGCCATAGGGCACCGAATGGCCAACTTTTGGTCCGAGGGTAAAATTTTTTTTCACGAGATTTTGATGAAAATGGCTTTGGAACGCGTTTCTTATAATGAAAAGTGAAACCAAACAGTATTTGCGAAGAAAAAATTGTCCTATGGTAAACTCAATATTTCTTAGGGTGCAGGTCAAAAATTTTACAAGTCCCACAAAATCACAATTTCTCGAATATCTCGAAAACTACTTATCGGACAGGGGTCAACCAAGGTGTTTTTGAAAGGTCTTTACAAGTTCTAATGAATGGGCCTTAGCAACTTTCAAGTGATTTTCTGACACTTTTTCGCAAATCGGCATTTTAGGTTCCCACACTGACCAAAGCCCATAGAGCACCGAACGGCAAACTTTTGTTCGGAGGGTAAAATTTTTTTTCACGAGATTTTGATGAAAATGGCTTCGGAACGCGTTTTGCATAATGAAAAGTGAAACCAAACAGTATTTGCGAGGAAAAAATTGTCCTATGGTAAACTCAATATTTCTTAGGATGCAGGTCAAGAATTTTATAAGTCCCACAAAATCACATTTTCTCGAATATCTCGAAAACTACTTATCGGACAGGGGTCAACCAAGGTGTTTTTGAAAGGTCTTTATAAGTTCTAATTAATGGGCCATAGCAACTTTCAAGTGATTTTCTGACCCTTTTTCGCAAATCGGCATTTAAGGTTCCCACACTGGCGAAAGCCCATAGAGCACCGAACGGCAAACTTTTGGTCCGAGGGTAAAAAATTTTTTTCACGAGATTTTGATGAAAATGGCTTTGGAACGTGTTTCTTATTATGAAAAGTGAAACCAAACAGTATTTGCGAAGAAAAAATTGTCCTATGGTAAACTCAATATTTCTTAGGGTGCAGGTCAAAAATTTTATAAGTCCCAAAAAATCACATTTTCTCGAATATCTCGAAAACTACTTATCGGACAGGGGTCAACCAAGGTGTTTTAGAAAGGTCTTTACAAGCTCTAATTAATGGGCCATAAGAACTTTGAAGTGATATTCTGACACTTTTTCGCAAATCGGCATTTTAGGTTCCCACACTGGCCAAAGCCCATAGAGCACCGAATAGCAAACTTTTGGTCGGAGGGTAAAATTTTTTTTTCACGAGATTTTGATGAAAATTGCTTCGGAACGCGTTCGCATAATGAAATATGAAACCAAACAGTATTTGCGAAGAAAAAATTGTCCTATGGTAAACTCACTATTTCTTAGGGTACAGGTCAAAAATTTTAAAAGTCCCAAAAAATCACATTTCCTCGAATATCTCGAAAAATACTTATCGGACAGGGGTCAACCAAGGTGTTTTTGAAAGGTCTTTACAAGCTCTAATTAATGGGCCATGAGAACTTTCAAGTGATTTTCTGACACTTTTTCGCAAATCGGCATTTTAGGTTCCCATACTGGCCATAGGCCATAGGGAACCGAACGGCCAACTTTTGGTCCGAGGGTAAAATTTTTTTTTCACGAGATTTTGATGAAAATGGCTTCGGAACGCGTTTCTTATAATGAAAAGTGAAACCAAACAGTATTTGCGAAGAAAAAATTGTCCTATGGTAAACTCAATATTTCTTAGGATGCAGGTCAAAAATTTTATAAGTCCCAAAAAATCACATTTTCTCGAATATCTCGAAAACTACTTATCGGACAGGGGTCAACCAAGGTGTTTTTGAAAGGTCTTTACAAGCTCTAATTAATGGGCCATAAGAACTTTCAAGTGATTTTCTGACACTTTTTCGCAAATCGGCATTTTAGGTTCCCACACTGGCCAAAGCCCATAGAGCACCGAACGGCAAACTTTTGGTCCGAGGGTAAAATTTTTTTTCACGAGATTTTGATGAAAATGGCTTCGGAACGCGTTTCTTATGATGAAAAGTGAAACCAAACAGTATTTGCGAAGAAAAAATTGCCCTATGAAAAAATCAATATTTCTTAGGGTAGCGGTCAAAACTTTTCTAAGTCCCAAAAACTCACATTTTCTCCAATATCTCAACAACTACTTTTCGGACAGGGGTCAACCAAGGTGTTTAAGAAAGATCTCAACAATCCGTAATTAATGAGTCATAGCGACTTTCAAGTGATTTTTTGACACTTTTTCGCATATCGGCATCCTGGGTTCCCATACTGGCCATAGGCCATAGGGCATCGAACGGCCAACTTTTGATCCGAGGGTAAAAAATTTTTATCCCGAGATTTTGATGAAAATGGCTTCGGAACGCATTTCTTATTATGAAAAGTGAAACCTAACAGTGTTTGCGAAGAAAAAATTGTCCTATGAAAAAATCAATTTTTCTTGGGGTAGAGGTTAGAAATTTTCTAAGTCCCACAAAATCCCATTTTCTTGAATATCTCGAAAACTACTTTTCGGACAGGGGTCAACCAAGGTGTTTTAGAAAGGTCGTAGCAAGCTCTAATTATTGGGCCATAGCGACTTTCAAGTGATTATTTGCCACTTTTTAGCATATCGGCATCCTGGGTTCCCATACTGGCCATAGGCCATAGGGCACAGAACGGCCAACTTTTGGTCCGAGGGTAAAAATTTTTTGTCCCGAGATTTTGATGAAAATGGCTTCGGAACTCGTTTCTTATAATGAAAAGTGAAACCAAACGGTGTTTGCGAAGAAAAAATTGTCCTATGAAAAAATCAATTTTCCTGGGGTAAAGGTCAGAAATTTTCTTAGTCCCAAAAAATCACATTTTCTCGAATATCGCGAAAACTACTTATCGAACAGGGGTCAACCAAGGTGTAAAAGAAAGGTCTAAACAAGCTCTAATTAATGAGCCATTTCGACTTTCATTGACATTTTGACACTTTTTCGCATATCGGCATCCTGGGTTCCCATACTGGCCATAGGCCATGGGGCACCGAACGGCCAACTTTTGGTCCGAGGGTAAAAATTTTTTATCACGAGATTTTGATGAAAATGGCTTCGGAACGCATTTCTTATTATGAAAAGTGAAACCTAACAGTGTTTGCAAAGAAAAAATTGTCCTATGAAAAAATCAATTTTTCTTGGGGTAGAGGTTAGAAATTTTCTAAGTCCCAACAAATCACATTTTTCTCGAATATCTCGACAAATACTTTTCGGACAGGGGTCAACCAAGGTGTTTTAGAAAGGCCTTCACAAGTTCTAATTAATGGGCCATTGTGACTTTCAAGTGATATTTTGACACTTTTTCGCATGTCGGTATACTGGGTTCCCATACTGGCCATAGGCCATAGGGCACCGAACGGCCAACTTTTGGTTCAAGGGTAACAATTTTTAATCACGAGATTTTGATGAAAATGGCTTCGGAACGCATTTCTTATTATGAAAAGTGAAACCTAACAGTGTTTGCGAAGAAAAAATTGTCCTATGAAAAAATCAATTTTTCTTGGGGTAGAGGTTAGAAATTTTCTAAGTCCCACAAAATCCCATTTTCTTGAATATCTCGAAAACTACTTTTCGGACAGGGGTCAACCAAGGTGTTTTAGAAAGGTCGTAGCAAGCTCTAATTATTGGGCCATAGCGACTTTCAAGTGATTATTTGCCACTTTTTAGCATATCGGCATCCTGGGTTCCCATACTGGCCATAGGCCATAGGGCACAAAACGGCCAACTTTTGGTCCGAGGGTAAAAATTTTTTGTCCCGAGATTTTGATGAAAATGGCTTCGAAACTCGTTTCTTATAATGAAAAGTGAAACCAAACAGTGTTTGCGAAGAAAAAATTGTCCTATGAAAAAATCAATTTTCCTGGGGTAAAGGTCAGAAATTTTCTAAGTCCCAAAAAATAATATTTTCTCGAATATCTCGAAAACTACTTTTCGAACTGGGGTCAACCAAGGTGATTTAAAAAGTTCTTTACACACTGTAATTTTTGGGCCATAGCGACTTTCAAGTGTTTTTTTGACATTTTTCGCATATCAGCATCCTGGGTTCCCATACTAGCCAAAGGCCTTAGGGCACCAAACGGCCAACTTTTGGTCCGAGGGCAAACATTTTTTTTCAAGAGATTTTGATGAAAATGGCTTCGAAACACGTTTCTCATAATGAAAAGTGAAACCTAACAGTGTTTGCGAAGAAAAAAATGTCCTATGAAAAAATCAATTTTTCTCAGTGTAGAGGTTAGAAATTTTCTAAGTCCCAAAAAATCACATTTTCTCGAATATCTCGAAAAATACTTTTCGGACAGGGGTCAACCAAGGTGTTTAAGAAAGGTCTTTACAAGCTCTAATTAATGAGCCATAGCGACTTTCAAGTGATTTTTTGACACATTTTCGCATATCGGCATCCTAGGTTCCCATACTGGCCATTAGGCCATAGCGCACCGAACGGCCAACTTTTGGTCCAAGGGTAAAAAATTTTAACCACGAGATATTGATGAAAATGGTTTCGGAACGCGTTTCTCTTAATGAAAAGTGAAACCAAACCGTATTTGCAAAGAACAAATTGTCCTATCAAAAAATCAATGTTTCTTAGGGTAGAAGTTAAAAATTTTCAAAGTACCAAAAAATCCCATTTTCTCGAATATCTCGAAAAATACTTTTCGGACAGGGGTCAACCAAGGTGTTTAAGAAAGGTCTTTACAAGCTCTAATTCATGAGCCATAGCGACTTTTAAGTGATTTTTTGACACTTTTTCGCATACCGACCTCGTAGGTTCCCATACTGCCTATAGGCCATAGGGCACCGAACGGCCAACTTTTGGTCCAAGGGTAAAAAATTGTTATCACGAGATTTTGATGAAAATGGCTTCGGAACGCGTTTCTTATAAAGAAAAGGGAAACCAAACAGTATTTGCGAAGAAAAAATTGTGCTATGAAAAAATCAATTTTTCTCAGTGTAGAGGTTAGAAATTTTCTTAGTCCCAAAAATCACATTTTCTCGAATATCTCGAAAAATACTTTTCGGACAGGGGTCAACCAAGGTGTTTAAGAAAGGTCTTTACAAGCTCTAATTAATGAGTCATAGCGACTTTCAAGTGATTTTTTGACACATTTTCGCATATCGGCATCCTAGGTTCCCATACTGGCCATTAGGCCATAGCGCACCGAACGGCCAACTTTTGGTCCAAGGGTAAAAAATTTTAACCACTAGATATTGATGAAAATGGTTTCGGAACGCGTTTCTCTTAATGAAAAGTGAAACCAAACCGTATTTGCAAAGAACAAATTGTCCTATCAAAAAATCAATGTTTCTTAGGGTAGAAGTTAAAAATTTTCAAAGTACCAAAAAATCCCATTTTCTCGAATATCTCGAAAAATACTTTTCGGACAGGGGTCAACCAAGGTGTTTAAGAAAGGTCTTTACAAGCTCTAATTCATGAGCCATAGCGACTTTTAAGTGATTTTTTGACACTTTTTCGCATACCGACCTCGTAGGTTCCCATACTGCCTATAGACCATAGGGCACCGAACGGCCAACTTTTGGTCCAAGGGTAAAAAATTGTTATCACGAGATTTTGATGACAATGGCTTCGGAACGCGTTTCTTATGATGCAAAGTGAAACCAAACAGTATTTGCGAAGAAAAAATTGTCCTATGAAAAAATCAATTTTTCTAAGGGTAGAGAAAAGAAATTTTCCAAGTCCCAAAAACCACATTTTCTCGAATATCTCGACAAATACTTTTCGGACAGGGGTCAACCAAGGTGTTTAAGAAAGGTCTTAACAAGCTTTAAATAATGAGCCATAGCAACTCTCAAGTGATTTTTTGACACTTTTTCGCAAATCGGCATCCTGGGTACCCATACTGGCCATAGGCCATAGAGCACCGAACGGCCAACTTTTGGTCCGAGGGTAACAATTTTTAATCTAGAGATTTTGATGAAAATGGCTTCGGAACGCGTTTCTTATTATGAAAAGTGAAACCTAACAGTGTTTGCGAAGAAAAAATTGTCCTATGAAAAAATCAATTTTTCTTGGGGTAGAGGTCAGAAATTTTCCAAGTCCCAAAAATCACATTTTCTCGAATATCTCGACAACTACTTTTCAGACAGGGGTCAACCAAGGTGTTTTAGAAAGATCGTTACAAGCTCTAAATAATGAGCCATAGCAACTCGCAAGTGATTTTTTGACACTTTTTCGCATATTGGCATCCTAGGTTCCCATACTGCCTATAGGCCATAGGGCACCGAACGGCCAACTTTTGGTCCAAGGGTAAAAAATTATTATCACGAGATATTGATGTAAATGGCTTCGGAACACGTTTCTTATAATGCAAAGTGAAACCAAACAGTATTTGCGAAGAAAAAATTGTCCTATGAAAAAATCAATATTTCTTAGGGTAGCGGTCAAAACTTTTCTAAGTCCCAAAAACTCACATTTTCTCGAATATCTCAACAACTACTTTTCGGACAGGGGTCAACCAAGGTGTTTAAGAAAGATCTCAACAATCCGTAATTAATGAGTCATAGCGACTTTCAAGTGATTTTTTGACACTTTTTCGCATATCGGCATCCTGGGTTCCCATACTGGCCATAGGCCATAGGGCATCGAACGGCCAACTTTTGGTCCGAGGGTAAAAAATTTTTATCCCGAGATTTTGATGAAAATGGCTTCGGAACGCATTTCTTATTATGAAAAGTGAAACCTAACAGTGTTTGCGAAGAAAAAATTGTCCTATGAAAAAATCAATTTTTCTTGGGGTAGAGGTTAGAAATTTTCTAAGTCCCACAAAATCCCATTTTCTTGAATATCTCGAAAACTACTTTTCGGACAGGGGTCAACCAAGGTGTTTTAGAAAGGTCGTAGCAAGCTCTAATTATTGGGCCATAGCGACTTTCAAGTGATTATTTGCCACTTTTTAGCATATCGGCATCCTGGGTTCCCATACTGGCCATAGGCCATAGGGCACAGAACGGCCAACTTTTGGTCCGAGGGTAAAAATTTTTTGTTTGAGATTTTGATGAAAATGGCTTCGGAACTCGTTTCTTATAATGAAAAGTGAAACCAAACAGTGTTTGCGAAGAAAAAATTGTCCTATGAAAAAATCAATTTTCCTGGGGTAAAGGTCAGAAATTTTCTTAGTCCCAAAAAATCACATTTTCTCGAATATCGCGAAAACTACTTATCGAACAGGGGTCAACCAAGGTGTAAAAGAAAGGTCTAAACAAGCTCTAATTAATGAGCCATTTCGACTTTCATTGACATTTTGACACTTTTTCGCATATCGGCATCCTGGGTTCCCATACTGGCCATAGGCCATGGGGCACCGACCGGCCAACTTTTGGTCCGAGGGTAAAAATTTTTTATCACGAGATTTTGATGAAAATGGCTTCGGAACGCATTTCTTATTATGAAAAGTGAAACCTAACAGTGTTTGCAAAGAAAAAATTGTCCTATGAAAAAATCAATTTTTCTTGGGGTAGAGGTTAGAAATTATCTAAGTCCCAAAAAATCACATTTTCTCGAATATCTCGACAAATACTTTTCGGACAGGGGTCAACCAAGGTGTTTTAGAAAGGCCTTCACAAGTTCTAATTAATGGGCCATTGTGACTTTCAAGTGATATTTTGACACTTTTTCGCATGTCGGTATACTGGGTTCCCATACTGGCCATAGGCCATAGGGCACCGAACGGCCAACTTTTGGTTCAAGGGTAACAATTTTTAATCACGAGATTTTGATGAAAATGGCTTCGGAACGCATTTCTTATTATGAAAAGTGAAACCTAACAGTGTTTGCGAAGAAAAAATTGTCCTATGAAAAAATCAATTTTTCTTGGGTAGAGGTTAGAAATTTTCTAAGTCCCACAAAATCCCATTTTCTTGAACATCTCGAAAACTACTTTTCGGACAGGGGTCAACCAAGGTGTTTTAGAAAGGTCGTAGCAAGCTCTAATTATTGGGCCATAGCGACTTTCAAGTGATTATTTGCCACTTTTTAGCATATCGGCATCCTGGGTTCCCATACTGGCCATAGGCCATAGGGCACAGAACGGCCAACTTTTGGTCCGAGGGTAAAAATTTTTTGTCCCGAGATTTTGATGAAAATGGCTTCGAAACTCGTTTCTTATAATGAAAAGTGAAACCAAACAGTGTTTGCGAAGAAAAAATTGTCCTATGAAAAAATAAATTTTCCTGGGGTAAAGGTCAGAAATTTTCTAAGTCCCAAAAAATCACATTTTCTCGAATATCTCGAAAAATACTTTTCGGACAGGGGTCAACCAAGGTGTTTAAGAAAGGTCTTTACAAGCTCTAATTAATGAGCCATAGCGACTTTCAAGTGATTTTTTGACACATTTTCGCATATCGGCATCCTAGGTTCCCATACTGGCCATTAGGCCATAGCGCACCGAACGGCCAACTTTTGGTCCAAGGGTAAAAAATTTTAACCACGAGATATTGATGAAAATGGTTTCGGAACGCGTTTCTCTTAATGAAAAATGAAACCAAACCGTATTTGCAAAGAACAAATTGTCCTATCAAAAAATCAATGTTTCTTAGGGTAGAAGTTAAAAATTTTCAAAGTACCAAAAAATCCCATTTTCTCGAATATCTCGAAAAATACTTTTCGGACAGGGGTCAACCAAGGTGTTTAAGAAAGGTCTTTACAAGCTCTAATTCATGAGCCATAGCGACTTTTAAGTGATTTTTTGACACTTTTTCGCATACCGACCTCGTAGGTTCCCATACTGCCTATAGGCCATAAGGCACCGAACGGCCAACTTTTGGTCCAAGGGTAAAATAATTTTATCACGAGATTTTGATGAAAATGGCTTCGGAACGCGTTTCTTATAATGAAAAGTGAAACCAAACAGTATTTGCGAAGAAAAAATTGTCCTATGAAAAAATCAATTTTTCTTGTGGTACAGATCAAAAATTATCTAAGTCCCAAAAAATCACATTTTCTCGAATATCTCGAAAACTTCTTGTCGGACAGGGGTCAACCAAGGTGTTTTAGAAAGGTCTTAATAAGCTTTTATTAATGAGCCATAGCGACTCTCAAGTGATTTTTTGACACTTTTTCGCATGTCGGCATCCTGGGTTTCCATACTGGCCATAGGCCATAGGGCACCGAACGGCCAGCGTTTGGTCCAAGGGTAAAAAATTTTTATCCCGAGATTTTGATGAAAATGGCTTCGGAACGCGTTTCTTATAATGCAAAGTGAAACCAAACAGTATTTGCAAAGAAAAAATTGTCCTATGAAAAAATCAATTTTTCTAAGGGTAGAGAAAAGAAATTTTCCAAGTCCCAAAAACCACATTTTCTCGAATATCTCGACAACTACTTTTCGGACAGGGGTCAACCAAGGTGTTTAAGAAAGGTCTTAACAAGCTTTAAATAATGAGCCATAGCAACTCTCAAGTGATTTTTTGACACTTTTTCGCATATCGGCATCCTGGGTACCCATACTGGCCATAGGCCATAGAGCACCGAACGGCCAACTTTTGGTCCGAGGGTAACAATTTTTAATCTAGAGATTTTGATGAAAATGGCTTCGGAACGCGTTTCTTATTATGAAAAGTGAAACCTAACAGTGTTTGCGAAGAAAAAATTGTCCTATGAAAAAATCAATTTTTCTTGGGGTAGAGGTCAGAAATTTTCCAAGTCCCAAAAATCACATTTTCTCGAATATCTCGACAACTACTTTTCGGACAGGGGTCAACCAAGGTGTTTTAGAAAGATCGTTACAAGCTCTAAATAATGAGCCATAGCAACTCGCAAGTGATTTTTTGACACTTTTTCGCATATTGGCATCCTAGGTTCCCATACTGCCTATAGGCCATAGGGCACCGAACGGCCAACTTTTGGTCCAAGGGTAAAAAATTATTATCACGAGATATTGATGTAAATGGCTTCGGAACACGTTTCTTATAATGCAAAGTGAAACCAAACAGTATTCGCGAAGAAAAAATTGTGCTATGAAAAAATAATTTTTTCTTAGGGTAGAGGTAAATTTTTTTCTAAGACCCCAAAAATCACATTTTCTCGAATATCTCGAAAACTACTTCTCGGACAGGGGTCAACCAAGGTTTCTTAGAAAGGTCTTTACAAGCTTTAATTATTAAGCCATAGCGACTCTCAAGTGATTTTTTGACACCTTTTCGCATATTCGGCATCCTGGGTGCCCATACTGGCCATAGGCCATAGCGCACCGAACGGCCAACTTTTGGTCCGAGGGTTAACATTTTTTGTCACGAGATTTTGATGAAAATGGCTTCGGAACGCGTTTCTTATAATGAAAAGTGAAACCAAACAGTATTTGCGAAGAAAAAATTGTCCTATGATAAAAGCAATTTTTCTTGAGGTAGAGGTCAGAAATTTTCTAAGTCCCAAAAAACCCCATATGCTCGAATATCTCGAAAACTACTTATCGGACAGGGGTCAACCAAAGTTTTTTAGAAAGGTCTTCACAGGTTCTAATTAATGGGCTATAGCGACTTTCAAGTGATTTTTTGACACTTTTTCGCATATCGGCATCCTGGGTTCCCAAACTGGCCATAGGCCATAGGGCACCGAAGGGCCAACTTTTGGTCCAAGGGTAAACCATTTTTATCACGAGATTTTGATGAAAATGGCTTCGGAACGCGTTTCTCATAATGAATAGTGAAACCAAACAGTATTTGCGAAGAAAAAATTGTCCTATGAAACGATCAATTTTTCTTGGGGTAGAGGTCAGAAATTTTCCAAGTCCCAAAAATCACATTTTCTCGAATATCTCGACAACTACTTTTCGGACAGGGGTCAACCAAGGTGTTTTAGAAAGATCGTTACAAGCTCTAAATAATGAGCCATAGCAACTCGCAAGTGATTTTTTGACACTTTTTCGCATATTGGCATCCTAGGTTCCCATACTGCCTATAGGCCATAGGGCACCGAACGGCCAACTTTTGGTCCAAGGGTAAAAAATTATTATCACGAGATATTGATGTAAATGGCTTCGGAACACGTTTCTTATAATGCAAAGTGAAACCAAACAGTATTCGCGAAGATAAAATTGTGCTATGAAAAAATTAATTTTTCTTAGGGTAGAGGTAAATTTTTTTCTAAGACCCCAAAAATCACATTTTCTCGAATATCTCGAAAACTACTTCTCGGACAGGAGTCAACCAAGGTTTCTTAGAAAGGTCTTTACAAGCTTTAATTATTAAGCCATAGCGACTCTCAAGTGATTTTTTGACACCTTTTCGCATATTCGGCATCCTGGGTGCCCATACTGGCCATAGGCCATAGCGCACCGAACGGCCAACTTTTGGTCCGAGGGTTAACATTTTTTGTCACGAGATTTTGATGAAAATGGCTTCGGAACGCGTTTCTTATAATGAAAAGTGAAACCAAACAGTATTTGCGAAGAAAAAATTGTCCTATGATAAAAGCAATTTTTCTTGAGGTAGAGGTCAGAAATTTTCTAAGTCCCAAAAAACCCCATATGCTCGAATATCTCGAAAACTACTTATCGGACAGAAGTCAACCAAGATGTTTGAGAAAGGTCTCTACAAGCTCTAATTAATGAGCCATAGCGACTTTCAAGTGATTTTTTGACACTTTTTCGCATATTCGGCATCCTGGGTGCCCATACTGGCCATAGGCCATAGCGCACCGAACGGCCAACTTTTGGTCCGAGGGTTAACATTTTTTTTCACGAGATTTTGATGAAAATGGCTTCGGAACGCGTTTCTTATAATGAAAAGTGAAACCAAACAGTATTTGCGAAGAAAAAATTGTCCTATGATAAAAGCAATTTTTCTTGAGGTAGAGTTCAGAAATTTTCTAAGTCCCAACAAATCACATTTTTCTCGAATATCTCGACAACTACTTTTCGGACAGGGGTCAACCAAGGTGTTTTAGAAAGGCCTTCACAAGCTCTAATTAATGGGCCATGAGAACTTTCAAGTGATTTTCTGACACTTTTTCGCAAATCGGCATTTTAGGTTCCCATACTGGCCATAGGCCATAGGGAACCGAACGGCCAACTTTTGGTCCGAGGGTAAAATTTTTTTTTCACGAGATTTTGATGAAAATGGCTTCGGAACGCGTTTCTTATAATGAAAAGTGAAACCAAACAGTATTTGCGAAGAAAAAATTGTCCTATGGTAATCTCAATATTTCTTAGGGTGCAGGTCAAAAATTTTATAAGTCCCAAAAAATCACATTTCCTCGAAATTCTCGAAAAATACTTATCGGACAGGGGTCAACCAAGGTGTTTTTGAAAGGTCTTTACAAGCTCTAATTAATGGGCCATAGTGACTTTCAAGTGATTTTATGACACTTTTTCGCATATCGGCATTTAAGGTTCCCACACTGACCAAAGCCCATAGAGCACCGAACGGCAAACTTTTGGACCGAGGGTAAAATTTTTTTTTTTACGAGATTTTGATGAAAATGGCTCCGGAACGCGTTCGCATAATGAAATATGAAACCAAACAGAATTTGCGAAGAAAAAATTGTCCTATGGTAAACTCAATATTTCTTAGGATGCAGGTCAAAAATTTTATAAGTCCCAAAAAATCACATTTTCTCGAATATCTCGAAAACTACTTATCGGACAGGGGTCAACCAAGGTGTTTTAGAAAGGTCTTTCCAAGCTCTAATTAATGGGCCATAGCAACTTTCAAGTGATATTCTGACACTTTTTCGCAAATCGGCATTTTAGGTTCCCATACTGGCCATAGGCCATAGGGCACCGAATGGCCAACTTTTGGTCCGAGGGTAAAATTTTTTTTCACGAGATTTTGATGAAAATGGCTTTGGAACGCGTTTCTTATAATGAAAAGTGAAACCAAACAGTATTTGCGAAGAAAAAATTGTCCTATGGTAAACTCAATATTTCTTAGGGTGCAGGTCAAAAATTTTACAAGTCCCACAAAATCACAATTTCTCGAATATCTCGAAAACTACTTATCGGACAGGGGTCAACCAAGGTGTTTTTGAAAGGTCTTTACAAGTTCTAATGAATGGGCCTTAGCAACTTTCAAGTGATTTTCTGACACTTTTTCGCAAATCGGCATTTTAGGTTCCCACACTGACCAAAGCCCATAGAGCACCGAACGGCAAACTTTTGTTCGGAGGGTAAAATTTTTTTTCACGAGATTTTGATGAAAATGGCTTCGGAACGCGTTTTGCATAATGAAAAGTGAAACCAAACAGTATTTGCGAGGAAAAAATTGTCCTATGGTAAACTCAATATTTCTTAGGATGCAGGTCAAGAATTTTATAAGTCCCACAAAATCACATTTTCTCGAATATCTCGAAAACTACTTATCGGACAGGGGTCAACCAAGGTGTTTTTGAAAGGTCTTTATAAGTTCTAATTAATGGGCCATAGCAACTTTCAAGTGATTTTCTGACCCTTTTTCGCAAATCGGCATTTAAGGTTCCCACACTGGCGAAAGCCCATAGAGCACCGAACGGCAAACTTTTGGTCCGAGGGTAAAAAATTTTTTTCACGAGATTTTGATGAAAATGGCTTTGGAACGTGTTTCTTATTATGAAAAGTGAAACCAAACAGTATTTGCGAAGAAAAAATTGTCCTATGGTAAACTCAATATTTCTTAGGGTGCAGGTCAAAAATTTTATAAGTCCCAAAAAATCACATTTTCTCGAATATCTCGAAAACTACTTATCGGACAGGGGTCAACCAAGGTGTTTTAGAAAGGTCTTTACAAGCTCTAATTAATGGGCCATAAGAACTTTGAAGTGATATTCTGACACTTTTTCGCAAATCGGCATTTTAGGTTCCCACACTGGCCAAAGCCCATAGAGCACCGAACAGCAAACTTTTGGTCGGAGGGTAAAATTTTTTTTTCACGAGATTTTGATGAAAATTGCTTCGGAACGCGTTCGCATAATGAAATATGAAACCAAACAGTATTTGCGAAGAAAAAATTGTCCTATGGTAAACTCACTATTTCTTAGGGTACAGGTCAAAAATTTTAAAAGTCCCAAAAAATCACATTTCCTCGAATATCTCGAAAAATACTTATCGGACAGGGGTCAACCAAGGTGTTTTTGAAAGGTCTTTACAAGCTCTAATTAATGGGCCATGAGAACTTTCAAGTGATTTTCTGACACTTTTTCGCAAATCGGCATTTTAGGTTCCCATACTGGCCATAGGCCATAGGGAACCGAACGGCCAACTTTTGGTCCGAGGGTAAAATTTTTTTTTCACGAGATTTTGATGAAAATGGCTTCGGAACGCGTTTCTTATAATGAAAAGTGAAACCAAACAGTATTTGCGAAGAAAAAATTGTCCTATGGTAAACTCAATATTTCTTAGGATGCAGGTCAAAAATTTTATAAGTCCCAAAAAATCACATTTTCTCGAATATCTCGAAAACTACTTATCGGACAGGGGTCAACCAAGGTGTTTTTGAAAGGTCTTTACAAGCTCTAATTAATGGGCCATAAGAACTTTCAAGTGATTTTCTGACACTTTTTCGCAAATCGGCATTTTAGGTTCCCACACTGGCCAAAGCCCATAGAGCACCGAACGGCAAACTTTTGGTCCGAGGGTAAGATTTTTTTTCACGAGATTTTGATGAAAATGGCTTCGGAACGCGTTCGCATAATGAAATATGAAACCAAACAGTATTTGCGAAGAAAAAATTGTCCTATGGTAAACTCAATATTTCTTAGGGTGCAGGTCAAAAATTTTATAAGTCCCAAAAAATCACATTTTCTCGAATATCTCGAAAACTACTTATCAGACAGGGGTCAACCAAGGTGTTTTAGAAAGGTCTTTACAAGCTCTAATTAATGGGCCATAAGAACTTTCAAGTGATATTCTGACACTTTTTCGCAAATCGGCATTTTAGGTTCCCACACTGACCAAAGCCCATAGAGCACCGAACGGCAAACTTTTGAACCGAGGGTAAAAATTTTTTTTCACGAGATTTTGATGAAAATGGCTTCGGAACGCGTTTTGCATAATGAAAAGTGAAACCAAACAGTATTTGCGAAGAAAAAATTGTCCTATGGTAAACTCAATATTTCTTAGGGTGCAGGTCAAAAATTTTATAAGTCCCAAAAAATCACATTTTCTCGAATATCTCGAAAACTACTTATCGGACAGGGGTCAACCAAGGTGTTTTAGAAAGGTCTTTACAAGCTCTAATTAATGGGCCATAAGAACTTTCAAGTGATTTTCTGACACTTTTTCGCAAATCGGCATTTTAGGTTCCCACACTGGCCAAAGCCCATAGAGCACCGAACGGCAAACTTTTGGTCCGAGGGTAACAAATTTTTTTCACGAGATTTTGATGAAAATGGCTTTGGAACGCGTTTCTTATTATGAAAAGTGAAACCAAACAGTAATTGCGAAGAAAAAATTGTCCTATGGTAAACTCAATATTTCTTAGGGTGCAGGTCAAAAATTTTATAAGTCCCAAAAAATCACATTTTCTCGAATATCTCGAAAACTACTTATCGGACAGGGGTCAACCAAGGTGTTTTAGAAAGGTCTTTACAAGCTCTAATTAATGGGCCATAAGAACTTTCAAGTGATATTCTGACACTTTTTCGCAAATCGGCATTTTAGGTTCCCACACTGACCAAAGCCCATAGAGCACCGAACAGCAAACTTTTGGGCGGAGGGTAAAATTTTTTTTTCACGAGATTTTGATGAAAATGGCTTCGGAACGCGTTTTGCATAATGAAAAGTGAAACCAAACAGTATTTGCGAAGAAAAAATTGTTCTATGGTAAACTCAATTTTTCTTAGGGTGCAGGTAAAAAATTTTATAAGTCCCAAAAAATCACATTTTTTCGAATATCTCGAAAACTACTTATCGGACAGGGGTCAACCAAGGTGTTTAAGAAAGTTTTTTACAAGCTCTAATTAATGGGCCATAGCGACTTTCAAGTGATTTTCTGACACTTTTTCGCATATCGGCATCCTGGGTTCCCATACTGGCCATAGGCTATAGGGAACCGAACGGCCAACTTTTGGTCCGAGGGTAAATTTTTTTTTTCACGAGATTTTGATGAAAATGGCTTCGGAAAGCGTTTCGCATAATGAAAAGTGAAACCAAACAGTATTTGCGAAGAAAAAATTGTCCTATGGTAAACTCAATATTTCTTAGGGTGCAGGTCAAAAATTTTATAAGTCCCAAAAAATCACAATTCCTCGAATATCTCGAAAAATACTTATCGGACAGGGGTCAACCAAGGTGTTTTAGAAAGGTCTTTACAAGCTCTAATTAATGGGCCATAAGAACTTTCAAGTGATTTTCTAACACTTTCTCGCAAATCGGCATTTTAGGTTCCCACACTGGCCAAAGCCCATAGAGCACCGAACGGCAAACTTTTGGACCGAGGGTAAAAATTTTTTTTCACGAGATTTTGATGAAAATGGCTTCGGAACGCGTTCGCATAATGAAATATGAAACCAAACCGAAATTGCGAAGAAAAAATTGTCCTATGGTAAACTCACTATTTCTTAGGGTGCAGGTCAAAAATTTTATAAGTCCCAAAAAATCACATTTTCTCGAATACCTCGAAAACTACTTATCGGACAGGGGTCAACCAAGGTGTTTTGAAAAGGTCTTTACAAGCTCTAATTAATGGGCCATAGCAACTTTCAAGTGATTTTCTGACACTTTTTCGCAAATCGGCATTTAAGGTTCCCACACTGGCCAAAGCCCATCGAGCACCGAAAGGCGAACTTTTGGTTCGAGGGTAAAAATTTTTTTTCACGAGATTTTGATGAAAATGGCTTTGGAACGCGTTTCTTATAATGAAAAGTGAAACCAAACAGTATTTGCGAAGAAAAAATTGTCCTATGGTAAACTCAATATTTCTTAGGGTGCAGGTCAAAAATTTTACAAGTCCCAAAAAATCACAATTCCTCGAATATCTCGAAAAATACTTATCGGACAGGGGTCAACCAAGGTGTTTTGAAAAGGTCTTTACAAGCTCTAATTAATGGGCCATAGCAACTTTCAAGTGATATTCTGACACTTTTTCGCAAATCGGCATCATAGGTTCCCACACTGGCCAAAGCCCATAGAGCACAGAACGGCAAACTTTTGGTCCGAGGGTAAAATTTTTTTTTTTGACGGGATTTTGATGAAAATGGCTTCGGAACGCGTTTCTTATAATGAAAAGTGAAACCAAACAGTGTTTGCGAAGAGAAAATTGTCCTAAGGTAAACTCAATTTTTCTTAGGGTACTGGTCAAAAATTTGATAAGTCCCAAAAAATCACATTTTCTCGAATATCTCGAAAAATACTTATCGGACAGGGGTCCACCAAGGTGTTTTTGAAAGGTCTTTACAAGCTCTAATTAATGGGCCATAGCAACTTTCAAGTGATTTTTTGACACTTTTTCGCAAATCGGCATTTTAGGTTCCCACACTGGCCAAAGCCCATAGAGCACAGAACGGCAAACTTTTGGTCCGAGGGTAAAAAATTTTTTTTGACGGGATTTTGATGAAAATGGCTTCGGAACGCGTTTCTTATAATGAAAAGTGAAACCAAACAGTGTTTGCGAAGAAAAAATTGTCCTATGGTAATCTCAATATTTCTTAGGGTGCAGGTCAAAAATTTTATAAGTCCCAAACAATCACATTTTTTCGAATATCTCGAAAACTACTTATCGGACAGGGGTCAACCAAGAAGTTTGGAAAAGGTCTTTACAAGCTCTAATTTATGGGCCATAGCAACTTTCAAGTGATTTTCTGACACTTTTTCGCAAATCGGCATTTAAGGTTCCCACACTGGCCAAAGCCCATAGAGCACCGAACGGCAAACTTTTGGTCCGAGGGTAAAAATTTTTCTTCACGAGATTTTGATGAAAATGGCTTCGGAACGCGTATCGCATAATGAAAAGTGAAACCAAACAGTAATTGCGAAGAAAAAATTGTCCTATGGTAAACTCAATATTTCTTAGGGTGCAGGTCAAAAATTTTATAAGTCCCAAAAAATCACATTTTCTCGAATATCTCGAAAACTACTTATCGGACAGGGGTCAAACAAAGGTGTTTTTGAAAGGTCTTTACAAGCTCTAATTAATGGGCCATAAGAACTTTCAAGTGATTTTCTGACACTTTTTCGCATATCGGCATCCTAGGTTCCCATACTGGCCATAGGCCATAGGGCACCGAACGGCCAACTTTTGGTCCGAGGGTAAAATTTTTTTTCACGAGATTTTGATGAAAATGGCTTCGGAACGCGTTTCGCATAATGAAAAGTGAAACCAAACAGTATTTGCGAAGAAAAAATTGTCCTATGGAAAACTTAATATTTCTTAGGGTACTGGTCAAAAATTTTATAAATCCCAAAAAATCACATTTTCTCGAATATCTCGAAAACTACTTATCGGACAGGGGTCCACCAAGGTGTTTTTGAAAGGTCTTTACAAGCTCTAATTAATGGGCCATAAGAACTTTCAAGTGATTTTCTGACACTTTTTCGCATATCGGCATCCTAGGTTCCCATACTGGCCATAGGCCATAGGGCACCGAACGGCCAACTTTTGGTCCGAGGGTAAAATTTTTTTTCACGAGATTTTGATGAAAATGGCTTCGGAACGCGTTTCGCATAATGAAAAGTGAAACCAAACAGTATTTGCGAAGAAAAAATTGTCCTATGGAAAACTTAATATTTCTTAGGGTACTGGTCAAAAATTTTATAAGTCCCAAAAAATCACATTTTCTCGAATATCTCGAAAAATACTTATCGGACAGGGGTCCACCAAGGTGTTTTTGAAAGGTCTTTACAAGCTCTAATTAATGGGCCATAGCAACTTTCAAGTGATTTTTTGACACTTTTTCGCAAATCGGCATTTTAGGTTCCCACACTGGCCAAAGCCCATAGAGCACCGAACGGCAAACTTTTGGTCCGAGGGTAAAATTTTTTTTTTCGCGGGATTTTGATGAAAATGGCTTCGGAACGCGTTTCTTATAATGAAAAGTGAAACCAAACAGTGTTTGCGAAGAAAAAATTGTCCTATGGTAATCTCAATATTTCTTAGGGTGCAGGTCAAAAATTTTATAAGTCCCAAAAAATCACATTTTCTCGAATATCTCGAAAACTACTTATCGGACAGGGGTCAACCAAGGTGTTTTTGAAAGGTCTTTACAAGCTCTAATTAATGGGCCATAGCAACTTTCAAGTGATTTTCTGACACTTTTTCGCAAATCGGCATTTAAGGTTCCCACACTGGCCAAAGCCCATCGAGCACCGAAAGGCAAACTTTTGGTTCGAGGGTAAAAATTTTTTTTCACGAGATTTTGATGAAAATGGCTTTGGAACGCGTTTCTTATAATGAAAAGTGAAACCAAACAGTATTTGCGAAGAAAAAATTGTCCTATGGTAAACTCAATATTTCTTAGGGTGCAGGTCAAAAATTTTATAAGTCCCAAAAAATCACATTTTCTCGAATATCTCGAAAACTACTTATCGGACAGGGGTCAACCAAGGTGTTTTTGAAAGGTCTTTACAAGCTCTAATTAATGGGCCATAAGAACTTTCAAGTGATTTTCTGACACTTTTTCGCAAATCGGCATTTTAGGTTCCCACACTGGCCAAAGCCCATAGAGCACCGAACGGCAAACTTTTGGTCCGAAGGGTAAAAATTTTTTTTTCACGAGATTTTGATGAAAATGGCTTCGGAACGCGTATCGCATAATGAAAAGTGAAACCAAACAGTAATTGCGAAGGAAAAATTGTCCTATGGTAAACTCATTATTTCTTAGGGTTCAGGTCAAAAATTTTACAAGTCCCAAAAAATCACAATTTCTCGAATATCTCGAAAACTACTTATCGGACAGGGGTCAACCAAGGTGTTTTGAAAAGGTCTTTACAAGCTCTAATTAATGGGCCATAGCAACTTTCAAGTGATTTTCTGACACTTTTTCGCAAATCGGCATCATAGGTTCCCATACTGGCCATAGGCCATAGGGAACCGAATGGCCAACTTTTGGTCCGAGGGTAAAATTTTTTTTTCACGAGATTTTGATGAAAATGGCTTTGGAACGCGTTTCGCATAATGAAAAGTGAAACCAAACAGTATTTGCGAAGAAAAAATTGTCCTATGGTAAACTCAATATTTCTTAGGGTACTGGTCAAAAATTTGATAAGTCCCAAAAAATCACATTTTCTCGAATATCTCGAAAACTGTTTAGTGGACAGGGGTCAACCAAGGTGTTTTACAAAGGTCTCAACAAGCTCTAATTAATGAGCCAAAGCAAATTTCAAGTGATTTTTTGACACTTTTTCGCAAATCGGCATTTTAGGTTCCCACACTGGCCAAAGCCCATAGAGCACAGAACGGCAAACTTTTGGTCCGAGGGTAAAAAATTTTTTTTGACGGGATTTTGATGAAAATGGCTTCGGAACGCGTTTCTTATAATGAAAAGTGAAACCAAACAGTGTTTGCGAAGAAAAAATTGTCCTATGGTAATCTCAATATTTCTTAGGGTACAGGTCAAAAATTTGATAAGTCCCAAAAAATCACATTTTCTCGAATATCTCGAAAAATACTTATCGGACAGGGGTCCACCAAGGTGTTTTTGAAAGGTCTTTACAAGCCCTAATTAATGGGCCATAGCAACTTTCAAGTGATTTTTGACACTTTTTCGCAAATCGGCATTTTAGGTTCCCACACTGGCCAAAGCCCATAGAGCACCGAACGGCAAACTTTTGGTCCGAGGGTAAAATTTTTTTTTGGACGGGATTTTGATGAAAATGGCTTCGGAACGCGTTTCTTATGATGAAAAGTGAAACCAAACAGTGTTTGCGAAGAAAAAATTGTCCTATGGTAATCTCAATATTTCTTAGGGTACTGGTCAAAAATTTATAAGTCCCAAAAAATCACATTTTCTCGAATATCTCGAAAAATACTTATCGGACAGGGGTCAACCAAGGTGTTTTTGAAAGGTCTTTACAAGCTCTAATTAATGGGCCATAGCAACTTTCAAGTGATTTTCTGACACTTTTTCGCAAATCGGCATTTAGGTTCCCACACTGGCCAAAGCCCATAGAGCACCGAACGGCAAACTTTTGGTCCGAGGGTAAAATTTTTTTTTGACGAGATTTTGATGAAAATGGCTTCGGAACGCGTTTCGTATAATGAAAAGTGAAACCAAACAGTATTTGCGAAGAAAAAATTGTCCTATGGTAATCTCAATATTTCTTAGGGTGCAGGTCAAAAATTTTATAAGTCCCAAAAAATCACATTTTCTCGAATATCTCGAAAACTACTTATCGGACAGGGGTCAACCAAGGTGTTTGAAAAGGTCTTTACAAGCTCTAATTAATGGGCCATAGCAACTTTCAAGTGATTTTCTGACACTTTTTCGCATATCGGCATCCTAGGTTCCCACACTGGCCAGAGCCCATAGAGCACCGAACGGCAAACTTTTGGTCCGAAGGTAAAATTTTTTTTCACGAGATTTTGATGAAAATGGCTTCGGAAAGCGTTTCGCATAATGAAAAGTGAAACCAAACAGTATTTGCGAAGAAAAAATTGTCCTATGGTAAACTCATTATTTCTTAGGGTACTGGTCAAAAATTTTATAAGTCCCAAAAAATCACATTTTCTCGAATATCTCGAAAAATACTTATCGGACAGGGGTCAACCAAGGTGTTTTGAAAGGTCTTTACAAGCTCTAATTAATGGGCCATAGTGACTTTCAAGTGATTTTATGACACTTTTTCGCATATCGGCATCCTAGGTTCCCATACAGGCCATAGGCCATAGGGCACCGAACGGCCAACTTTTGGTCCGAGGGTAAAATTTTTTTTTCACGAGATTTTGATGAAAATGGCTTCGGAACGCGTTTCGCATAATGAATTATGAAACCAAACAGTATTTGCGAAGAAAAAATTGTCCTATGGTAAACTCAATATTTCTTAGGATGCAGGTCAAAAATTTTATAAGTCCCAAAAAATCACATTTTCTCGAATATCTCGAAAACTACTTATCGGACAGGGGTCAACCAAGGTGTTTTAGAAAGGTCTTTACAAGCTCTAATTAATGGGCCATAGCGACTTTCAAGTGATTTTCTGACACTTTTTCGCATATCGGCATCCTAGGTTCCCATACTGGCCAAAGCCCATAGAACACCGAACGGCAAACTTTTGGTCCGAGGGTAAAAATTTTTTTTCACGAGATTTTGATGAAAATGGCTTCGGAACGCATTTCGCATAATGAAAAGTGAAACCAAACAGTAATTGCGAAGAAAAAATTGTCCTATGGTAAACTCAATATTTCTTAGGGTGCAGGTCAAAAATTTTATAAGTCCCAAAAAATCACATTTTCTCGAATACCTCGAAAACTACTTATCGGACAGGGGTCAACCAAGGTGTTTTGAAAAGGTCTTTACAAGCTCTAATTAATGGGCCATAGCAACTTTCAAGTGATTTTCTGACACTTTTTCGCAAATCGGCATTTTAGGTTCCCACACTGGCCAAAGCCCATAGAGCACCGAACGGCAAACTTTTGGTCCGAGGGTAAAATTTTTTTTTCACGAGATTTTGATGAAAATGGCTTCGGAACGCGTTTCTTATAATGAAAAGTGAAACCAAACAGTATTTGCGAAGAAAAAATTGTCCTATGGTAAACTCAATATTTCTTAGGATGCAGGTCAAAAATTTTATAAGTCCCAAAAAATCACATTTTCTCGAATATCTCGAAAACTACTTATCGGACAGGGGTCAACCAAGGTGTTTTGAAAAGGTCTTTACAAGCTCTAATTAATGGGCCATAGCAACTTTCAAGTGATTTTCTGACACTTTTTCGCAAATCGGCATTTTAGGTTCCCACACTGGCCAAAGGCCCATAGAGCACCGAACGGCAAACTTTTGGTCCGAGGGTAAAATTTTTTTTTCACGAGATTTTGATGAAAATGGCTTCGGAACGCGTTTCGTATAATGAAAAGTGAAACCAAACAGTATTTGCGAAGAAAAAATTGTCCTATGGTAAACTCAATATTTCTTAGGATGCAGGTCAAAAATTTTATAAGTCCCAAAAAATCACATTTCCTCGAATATCTCGAAAACTACTTATCGGACAGGGGTCAACCAAGGTGTTTTGAAAGGTCTTTACAAGCTCTAATTAATGGGCCATAGCAACTTTCAAGTGATTTTCTGACACTTTTTCGCAAATCGGCATTTAGGTTCCCACACTGGCCAAAGCCCATAGAGCACCGAACGGCAAACTTTTGGTCCGAGGGTAAATTTTTTTTTCACGAGATTTTGATGAAAATGGCTTCGGAACGCGTTCGCATAATGAAATATGAAACCAAACAGTAATTTGCGAAGAAAAAATTGTCCTATGGTAAACTCAATATTTCTTAGGATGCAGGTCAAAAATTTTATAAGTCCCAAAAAATCACATTTTCTCGAATATCTCGAAAACTACTTATCGGACAGGGGTCAACCAAGGTGTTTTTGAAAGGTCTTTACAAGTTCTAATTAATGGGCCATAGCGACTTTCAAGTGATTTTCTGACACTTTTTCGCAAATTGGCATTTTAGGTTCCCACACTGGCCAAAGCCCATAGAGCACCGAACGGCAAACTTTTGGTCGGAGGGTAAATTTTTTTTTTTCACGAGATTTTGATGAAAATGGCTTCGGAACGCGTTTTGCATAATGAAAAGTGAAACCAAACAGTATTTGCGAAGAAAAAATTGTCCAATGGTAAACTCAATATTTCTTAGGGTGCAGGTCAAAAATTTTATAAGTCCCAAAAAATCACATTTTCTCGAATATCTCGAAAACTACTTATCGGACAGGGGTCAACCAAGGTGTTTTGAAAAGGTCTTTACAAGCTCTAATTAATGGGCCATAGCAACTTTCAAGTGATTTTCTGACACTTTTTCGCAAATCGGCATTTTAGGTTCCCACACTGGCCAAAGCCCATAGAGCACCGAACGGCAAACTTTTGGTCCGAGGGTAAAATTTTTTTTCACGAGATTTTGATGAAAATGGCTTCGGAACGCGTTTCGCATAATGAAAAGTGAAACCAAACAGTAATTGCGAAGAAAAAATTGTCCTATGGTAAACTCAATATTTCTTAGGGTGCAGGTCAAAAATTTTATAAGTCCCAAAAAATCACATTTTCTCGAATATCTCGAAAACTACTTATCGGACAGGGGTCAACCAAGGTGTTTTGAAAGGTCTTTACAAGCTCTAATTAATGGGCCATAAGAACTTTCAAGTGATTTTCTGACACTTTTTCGCAAATCGGCATTTTAGGTTCCCACACTGGCCAAAGCCCATAGAGCACCGAACGGCAAACTTTTGGTCGGAAGGTAAATTTTTTTTTCACGAGATTTTGATGAAAATGGCTTCGGAACGCGTTTCTTATAATGAAAAGTGAAACCAAACAGTATTTGCGAAGAAAAAATTGTCCTATGGTAAACTCAATATTTCTTAGGATGCAGGTCAAAAATTTTATAAGTCCCAAAAAATCACATTTTCTCGAATATCTCGAAAACTACTTATCGGACAGGGGTCAACCAAGGTGTTTTTGAAAGGTCTTTACAAGCTCTAATTAATGGGCCATAGCAACTTTCAAGTGATTTTCTGACACTTTTTCGCAAATCGGCATTTTAGGTTCCCACACTGGCCAAAGCCCATAGAGCACCGAACGGCAAACTTTTGGTCCGAGGGTAAAATTTTTTTTCACGAGATTTTGATGAAAATGGCTTCGGAACGCGTTTCTTATAATGAAAAGTGAAACCAAACAGTAATTTGCGAAGAAAAAATTGTCCTATGGTAAACTCAATATTTCTTAGGGTGCAGGTCAAAAATTTTACAAGTCCCAAAAAATCACAATTTCTCGAATATCTCGAAAAATACTTATCGGACAGGGGTCAACCAAGGTGTTTTTGAAAGGTCTTTACAAGCTCTAATTAATGGGCCATAACAACTTTCAAGTGATTTTCTGACACTTTTTCGCAAATCGGCATTTTAGGTTCCCACACTGGCCAAAGCCCATAGAGCACCAAACGGCAAACTTTTGGTCCGAGGGTAAAATTTTTTTTTCACGAGATTTTGATGAAAATGGCTTCGGAACGCGTTCGCATAATGAAATATGAAACCAAACAGTATTTGCGAAGAAAAAATTGTCTTATGGTAAACTCATTATTTCTTAGGGTTCAGGTCAAAAATTTTATAAGTCCCAAAAAATCACATTTTCTCGAATATCTCGAAAAATACTTATCGCACAGGGGTCAACCAAGGTGTTTTAGAAAGGTCTTTACAAGCTCTAATTAATGGGCCATAACAACTTTCAAGTGATTTTCTGACACTTTTTCGCAAATCGGCATTTTAGGTTCCCACACTGGCCAAAGCCCATAGAGCACCGAACGGCAAACTTTTGGTTCGGAGGGTAAAATTTTTTTTTCACGAGATTTTGATGAAAATGGCTTCGGAACGCGTTTCTTATAATGAAAAGTGAAACCAAACAGTATTTGCGAAGAAAAAATTGTCCTATGGTAAACTCAATATTTCTTAGGATGCAGGTCAAAAATTTTATAAGTCCCAAAAAATCACATTTTCTCGAATATCTCGAAAACTACTTATCGGACAGGGGTCAACCAAGGTGTTTTAGAAAGGTCTTTACAAGCTCTAATTAATGGGCCATAGCGACTTTCAAGTGATTTTCTGACACTTTTTCGCATATCGGCATCCTAGGTTCCCATACTGGCCAAAGCCCATAGAGCACCGAACGGCAAACTTTTGGTCCGAGGGTAAAATTTTTTTTTTCACGAGATTTTGATGAAAATGGCTTCGGAACGCGTTTCGCATAATGAAAAGTGAAACCAAACAGTATTTGCGAAGAAAAAATTGTCCTATGGTAAACTCAATATTTCTTAGGGTGCAGGTCAAAAATTTTATAAGTCCCAAAAAATCACATTTTCTCGAATATCTCGAAAACTACTTATCGGACAGGGGTCAACCAAGCCGTTTTGGAAAAGGTCTTTACAAGCTCTAATTAATGGGCCATAGCAACTTTCAAGTGATTTTTTGACACTTTTTCGCAAATCGGCATTTTAGGTTCCCACACTGGCCAAAGCCCATAGAGCACCGAACGGCAAACTTTTGGACCTAGGGTAAAAATTTTTTTTCACGAGATTTTGATGAAAATGGCTTCGGAACGCGTTCGCATAATGAAATATGAAACCAAACAGAAATTGCGTAGAAAAAATTGTCCTATGGTAAACTCAATATTTCTTAGGATGCAGGTCAAAAATTTTATAAGTCCCAAAAAATCACATTTT
This sequence comes from Anopheles stephensi, assembly GCF_013141755.1. Taxonomy (NCBI): domain Eukaryota; kingdom Metazoa; phylum Arthropoda; class Insecta; order Diptera; family Culicidae; genus Anopheles; species Anopheles stephensi. Next base: position 32,150 of record NW_023405298.1, on the reverse strand, counting down.
CTCGAATATCTCGAAAAATACTTATCGGACAGGGGTCCACCAAGGTGTTTTTGAAAGGTCTTTACAAGCTCTAATTAATGGGCCATAAGAACTTTCAAGTGATTTTTTGACACTTTTTCGCAAATCGGCATTTTAGGTTCCCACACTGACCAAAGCCCATAGAGCACGGAACGGCAAACTTTTGTTCGGAGGGTAAATTTTTTTTTTTCACGAGATTTTGATGAAAATGGCTTCGGAACGCGTTTTGCATAATGAAAAGTGAAACCAAACAGTATTTGCGAAGAAAAAATTGTCCTATGGTAAACTCAATATTTCTTAGGATGCAGGTCAAAAATTTTATAAGTCCCAAAAAATCACATTTTCTCGAATATCTCGAAAACTACTTATCGGACAGGGGTCAACCAAGGTGTTTTAGAAAGGTCTTTACAAGCTCTAATTAATGGGCCATAGCGACTTTCAAGTGATTTTCTGACACTTTTTCGCATATCGGCATCCTAGGTTCCCATACTGGCCAAAGCCCATAGAACACCGAACGGCAAACTTTTGGTCCGAGGGTAAATTTTTTTTTTCACGAGATTTTGATGAAAATGGCTTCGGAACGCGTTTTGCATAATGAAAAGTGAAACCAAACAGTATTTGCGAAGAAAAAATTGTCCTATGGTAAACTCAATATTTCTTAGGATGCAGGTCAAAAATTTTATAAGTCCCAAAAAATCACATTTTCTCGAATATCTCGAAAACTACTTATCGGACAGGGGTCAACCAAGCCGTTTGGAAAAGGTCTTTACAAGCTCTAATTAATGGGCCATAGCAACTTTCAAGTGATTTTTTGACACTTTTTCGCAAATCGGCATTTTAGGTTCCCACACTGGCCAAAGCCCATAGAGCACCGAACGGCAAACTTTTGGACCTAGGGTAAAAATTTTTTTTCACGAGATTTTGATGAAAATGGCTTCGGAACGCGTTCGCATAATGAAATATGAAACCAAACAGAAATTGCGTAGAAAAAATTGTCCTATGGTAAACTCAATATTTCTTAGGGTGCAGGTCAAAAATTTTATAAGTCCCAAAAAATCACAATTTCCTCGAATATCTCGAAAAATACTGATCGGACAGGGGTCAACCAAGGTGTTTTAGAAAGGTCTTTACAAGCTCTAATTAATGGGCCATAAGTACTTTCAAGTGATTTTCTGACACTTTTTCGCAAATCGGCATTTTAGGTTCCCACACTGGCCAAAGCCCATAGAGCACCGAACGGCAAACTTTTGGACTGAGGGTAAAATTTTTTTTCACGAGATTTTGATGAAAATGGCTTTGGAACGCGTTTCTTATAATGAAAAGTGAAACCAAACAGTATTTGCGAAGAAAAAATTGTCCTAGGGTAAACTCAATATTTCTTAGGGTACAGGTCAAAAATTTTATAAGTCCCAAAAAATCACATTTTCTCGAATATCTCGAAAACTACTTATCGGACAGGGGTCAACCAAGGTGTTTTTGAAAGGTCTATACAAGTTCTAATTAATGGGCCATAGCAATTTTCAAGTGATTTTCTGACACTTTTTCGCAAATCGGCATTTTAGGTTCCCACACTGGCCAAAGCCCATAGAGCACCGAACGGCAAACTTTTGGACCGAGGGTAAAATTTTTTTTCACGAGATTTTGATGAAAATGGCTTCGGAACGCGTTTCGCATAATGAAATATGAAACCAAACAGTAATTGCGAAGAAAAAATTGTCCTATGGTAAACTCACTATTTCTTAGGGTACAGGTCAAAAATTTTAAAAGTCCCAAAAAATCACAATTTCCTCGAATATCTCGAAAAATACTTATCGGACAGGGGTCAACCAAGGTGTTTTAGAAAGGTCTTTACAAGCTCTAATTAATGGGTCATAGCAACTTTCAAGTGATTTTCTGACACTTTTTCGCAAATCGGCATTTTAGGTTCCCACACTGGCCAAAGCCCATAGAGCACCGAACGGCAAACTTTTGGACCGAGGGTAAAAATTTTTTTTCACGAGATTTTGATGAAAATGGCTTCGGAACGCGTTCGCATAATGAAATATGAAACCAAACAGTATTTGCGAAGAAAAAATTGTCCTATGGTAAACTCATTATTTCTTAGGGATGCAGGTCAAAAATTTTATAAGTCCCAAAAAATCACATTTTCTCGAATATCTCGAAAAATACTTATCGGACAGGGGTCAACCAAGGTGTTTTTGAAAGGTCTTTACAAGCTCTAATTAATGGGCCATAAGAACTTTCAAGTGATTTTCTGACACTTTTTCGCAAATCGGCATTTTAGGTTCCCACACTGGACCAAAGCCCATAGAGCACCGAACGGCAAACTTTTGGTCGGAGGGTAAATTTTTTTTTCACGAGATTTTGATGAAAATGGCTTCGGAACGCGTTTTGCATAATGAAAAGTGAAACCAAACAGTATTTGCGAAGAAAAAATTGTCCTATGGTAAACTCAATATTTCTTAGGGATGCAGGTCAAAAATTTTATAAGTCCCAAAAAATCACATTTTCTCGAATATCTCGAAAACTACTTATCGGACAGGGGTCAACCAAGGTGTTTTAGAAAGGTCTTTACAAGCTCTAATTAATGGGCCATAGCGACTTTCAAGTGATTTTCTGACACTTTTTCGCATATCGGCATCCTAGGTTCCCATACTGGCCAAAGCCCATAGAACACCGAACGGCAAACTTTTGGTCCGAGGGTAAATTTTTTTTTCACGAGATTTTGATGAAAATGGCTTCGGAACGCGTTTTGCATAATGAAAAGTGAAACCAAACAGTATTTGCGAAGAAAAAATTGTCCTATGGTAAACTCAATATTTCTTAGGATGCAGGTCAAAAATTTTATAAGTCCCAAAAAATCACATTTTCTCGAATACCTCGAAAACTACTTATCGGACAGGGGTCAACCAAGGTGTTTTGAAAAGGTCTTTACAAGCTCTAATTAATGGGCCATAGCAACTTTCAAGTGATATTCTGACACTTTTTCGCAAATCGGCATTTTAGGTTCCCATACTGGCCATAGGCCATAGGGAACCGAACGGCCAACTTTTGGTCCGAGGGTAAAATTTTTTTTCACGAGATTTTGGTGAAAATGGCTTCGGAACGCGTTTCTTATAATGAAAAGTGAAACCAAACAGTATTTGCGAAGAAAAAATTGTCCTATGGTAAACTCAATATTTCTTAGGATGCAGGTCAAAAATTTTATAAGTCCCAAAAAATCACATTTTCTCGAATATCTCGAAAACTACTTACCGGACAGGGGTCAACCAAGGTGTTTAAGAAAGCTCCTTACAAATTCTAATTAATGGGCCATAGCAACTTTCAAGTGATTTTCTGACACTTTTTCGCAAATCGGCATTTTAGGTTCCCACACTGACCAAAGCCCATAGAGCACCGAACGGCAAACTTTTGTTCGGAGGGTAAATTTTTTTTTTCACGAGATTTTGATGAAAATGGCTTCGGAACGCGTTTCGCATAATGAAAAGTGAAACCAAACAGTATTTGCGAAGAAAAAATTGTCCAATGGTAAACTCAATATTTCTTAGGATGCAGGTCAAAAATTTTATAAGTCCCAAAAAATCACATTTTCTCGAATATCTCGAAAACTACTTATCGGACAGGGGTCAACCAAGGTGTTTTAGAAAGGTCTTTACAAGCTCTAATTAATGGGCCATAGCAACTTTCAAGTGATATTCTGACACTTTTTCGCAAATCGGCATTTTAGGTTCCCATACTGGCCATAGGCCATAGGGCACCGAATGGCCAAACTTTTGGTCCGAGGGTAAAATTTTTTTTCACGAGATTTTGATGAAAATGGCTTTGGAACGCGTTTCTTATAATGAAAAGTGAAACCAAACAGCATTTGCGAAGAAAAAATTGTCCTATGGTAAACTCAATATTTCTTAGGGTACTGATCAAAAATTTTAAAAGTCCCAAAAAATCACATTTTCTCGAATATCTCGAAAAATACTTATCGGACAGGGGTCAACCAAGGTGTTTTTGAAAGGTCTTTACAAGCTCTAATTAATGGGCCACAGCAACTTTCAAGTGATTTTCTGACACTTTTTCGCAAATCGGCATTTTAGGTTCCCACACTGGCCAAAGCCCATAGAGCACCGAACGGCAAACTTTTGGTCCGAGGGTTAATTTTTTTTTCACGAGATTTTGATGAAAATGGCTTCGGAACGCGTTTTGCATAATGAAAAGTGAAACCAAACAGTATTTGCGAAGAAAAAATTGTCCTATGGTAATCTCAATGTTTCTTAGGGTGCAGGTCAAAAATTTTATAAGTCCCAAAAAATCACATTTTCTCGAATATCTCGAAAAATACTTATCGGACAGGGGTCAACCAAGGTGTTTTTGAAAGGTCTTTACAAGCTCTAATTAATGGGCCACAGCAACTTTCAAGTGATTTTCTGACACTTTTTCGCAAATCGGCATTTTAGGTTCCCATACTGGCCAAAGCCCATAGAGCACCGAACGGCAAACTTTTGGTCCGAGGGTTAATTTTTTTTTCACGAGATTTTGATGAAAATGGCTTCGGAACGCGTTTTGCATAATGAAAAGTGAAACCAAACAGTATTTGCGAAGAAAACATTGTCCTATGAAAAAATCAACTTTTCTTAGGGTTGGTCAAAAATTTTATAAGTCCCAAAAAATCACATTTTCTCGAATATCTCGAAAAATACTTATCCGACAGGGGTCCACCAAGGTGTTTTTGAAAGGTCTTTACAAGCTCTAATTAATGGGCCATAGCAACTTTCAAGTGATTTTTTGACACTTTTTCGCAAATCGGCATTTTAGGTTCCCACACTGGCCAAAGCACATAGAGCACCGAACGGCAAACTTTTGGTCCGAGGGTAAAATTGTTTTTTCACGGGATTTTGATGAAAATGGCTTCGGAACGCGTTTCTTATAATGAAAAGTGAAACCAAACAGTGTTTGCGAAGAAAAATTGTCCTATGGTAATCTCAATATTTCTTAGGGTGCAGGTCAAAAATTTTATAAGTCCCAAAAAATCACATTTTCTCGAATATCTCGAAAACTACTTATCGGACAGGGGTCAACCAAGCCGTTTGGAAAAGGTCTTTACAAGCTCTAATTAATGGGCCATAGCAACTTTCAAGTGATTTTCTGACACTTTTTCGCAAATCGGCATTTAAGGTTCCCACACTGGCCAAAGCCCATCGAGCACCGAAAGGCAAACTTTTGGTTCGAGGGTAAAATTTTTTTTTCACGAGATTTTGATGAAAATGTCTTTGGAACGCGTTTTGCATAATGAAAAGTGAAACCAAACAGAATTTGCGAAGAAAAAATTGTCCTATGGTAAACTCAATATTTCTTAGGGTGCAGGTCAAAAATTTTATAAGTCCCAAAAAATCACATTTTCTCGAATATCTCGAAAAATACTTATCGGACAGGGGTCAACCAAGGTGTTTTTGAAAGGTCTTTACAAGCTCTAATTAATGGGCCATAGTGACTTTCAAGTGATTTTCTGACACTTTTTCGCATATCGGCATCCTAGGTTCCCATACTGGCCATAGGCCATAGGGCACCGAACGGCCAACTTTTGGTCCGAAGGTAAAATTTTTTTTTCACGAGATTTTGATGAAAATGGCTTCGGAACGCGTTTCGCATAATGAAAAGTGAAACCAAACAGTATTTGCGAAGAAAAAATTGTCCTATGGTAAACTCAATATTTCTTAGGATGCAGGTCAAAAATTTTATAAGTCCCAAAAAATCACATTTTCTCGAATATCTCGAAAACTACTTATCGGACAGGGGTCAACCAAGGTGTTTTAGAAAGGTCTTTACAAGCTCTAATTAATGGGTCATAGCAACTTTTAAGTGATTTTCTGACACTTTTTCGCAAATCGGCATTTAAGGTTCCCACACTGGCCAAAGCCCATCGAGCACCGAAAGGCAAACTTTTGGTTCGAGGGTAAAATTTTTTTTTCACGAGATTTTGATGAAAATGGCTTCGGAAAGCGTTTCGCATAATGAAAAGTGAAACCAAACAGTGTTTGCGAAGAAAAAATTGTCCTATGGTAATCTCAATATTTCTTAGGGTGCAGGTCAAAAATTTTATAAGTCCCAAACAATCACATTTTTTCGAATATCTCGAAAACTACTTATCGGACAGGGGTCAACCAAGAAGTTTGGAAAAGGTCTTTACAAGCTCTAATTTATGGGCCATAGCAACTTTCAAGTGATATTCTGACACTTTTTCGCAAATCGGCATTTAAGGTTCCCACACTGGCCAAAGCCCATCGAGCACCGAAAGGCAAACTTTTGGTTCGAGGGTAAAATTTTTTTTTCACGAGATTTTGATGAAAATGGCTTTGGAACGCGTTTTGCATAATGAAAAGTGAAACCAAACAGAATTTGCGAAGAAAAAATTGTCCTATGGTAAACTCAATATTTCTTAGGGTGCAGGTCAAAAATTTTATAAGTCCCAAAAAATCACATTTTCTCGAATATCTCGAAAAATACTTATCGGACAGGGGTCAACCAAGGTGTTTTTGAAAGGTCTTTACAAGCTCTAATTAATGGGCCGTAGTGACTTTCAAGTGATTTTCTGACACTTTTTCGCATATCGGCATCCTAGGTTCCCATACTGGCCATAGGCCATAGGGCACCGAACGGCCAACTTTTGGTCCGAAGGTAAAATTTTTTTTCACGAGATTTTGATGAAAATGGCTTCGGAACGCGTTTCGCATAATGAAAAGTGAAACCAAACAGTATTTGCGAAGAAAAAATTGTCCTATGGTAAACTCAATATTTCTTAGGATGCAGGTCAAAAATTTTATAAGTCCCAAAAAATCACATTTTCTCGAATATCTCGAAAACTACTTATCGGACAGGGGTCAACCAAGGTGTTTTAGAAAGGTCTTTACAAGCTCTAATTAATGGGCCATAGCAAGTTTCAAGTGATATTCTGACACTTTTTCGCAAATCGGCATTTTAGGTTCCCACACTGACCAAAGCCCATAGAGCACCGAACGGCAAACTTTTGTTCGGAGGGTAATTTTTTTTTTTTCACGAGATTTTGATGAAAATGGCTTCGGAACGCGTTTTGCATAATGAAAAGTGAAACCAAACAGTATTTGCGAAGAAAAAATTGTCCTATGGTAAACTCAATATTTCTTAGGATGCAGGTCAAAAATTTTATAAGTCCCAAAAAATCACATTTTCTCGAATATCTCGAAAACTACTTATCGGACAGGGGTCAACCAAGGTGTTTTGAAAAGTTCTTTACAAGCTCTATTTAATGGGCCATAGCAACTTTCAAGTGATTTTCTGACACTTTTTCGCAAATCGGCATTTTAGGTTCCCACAATGGCCATAGGCCATAGGGCACCGAACGGCCAACTTTTGGTCCGAGGGTAAAATTTTTTTTTCACGAGATTTTGATGAAAATGGCTTTGGAACACGTTTCTTATAATGAAAAGTGAAACCAAAGAGTATTTGCGAAGAAAAAATTGTCCTATGGTAAACTCAATATTTCTTAGGATGCAGGTCAAAAATTTTTTAAGTCCCAAAAAATCACATTTTCTCGAATATCTCGAAAACTTCTTACCGGACAGGGGTCAACCAAGGTGTTTTGAAAAGGTCTTTACAAGTTCTAATTAATGGGCCATAGCAACTTTCAAGTGATTTTCTGACACTTTTTCGCAAATCGGCATTTTAGGTTCCCACACTGACCAAAGCCCATAGAGCACCGAACGGCCAACTTTTGGTCCGAGGGTAAAATTTTTTTTTCACGAGATTTTGATGAAAATGGCTTCGGAACGCGTTTCGCATAATGAAAAGTGAAACCAAACAGTATTTGCGAAGAAAAAATTGTCCTATGGTAAACTCAATATTTCTTAGGATGCAGGTCAAAAATTTTTTAAGTCCCAAAAAATCACATTTTCTCGAATATCTCGAAAACTACTTACCGGACAGGGGTCAACCAAGGTGTTTTGAAAAGGTCTTTACAAGTTCTAATTAATGGGCCATAGCAACTTTCAAGTGATTTTCTGACACTTTTTCGCAAATCGGCATTTTAGGTTCCCACACTGACCAAAGCCCATAGAGCACCGAACGGCAAACTTTTGTTCGGAGGGTAAATTTTTTTTTTCACGAGATTTTGATGAAAATGGCTTCGGAACGCGTTCGCATAATGAAATATCAAACCAAACAGAATTTGCGAAGAAAAAATTGTCCTATGGTAAACTCAATATTTCTTAGGATGCAGGTCAAAAATTTTATAAGTCCCAAAAAATCACATTTTCTCGAATATCTCGAAAACTACTTATCGGACAGGGGTCAACCAAGGTGTTTTAGAAAGGTCTTTACAAGCTCTAATTAATGGGTCATAGCAACTTTCAAGTGATATTCTGACACTTTTTCGCAAATCGGCATTTTAGGTTCCCATACTGGCCATAGGCCATAGGGCACCGAATGGCCAACTTTTGGTTCGAGGGTAAAATTTTTTTTCACGAGATTTTGATGAAAATGGCTTTGGAACGCGTTTCTTATAATGAAAAGTGAAACCAAACAGTATTTGCGAAGAAAAAATTGTCCTATGGTAAACTCAATATTTCTTAGGGTGCAGGTCAAAAATTTTACAAGTCCCACAAAATCACAATTTCTCGAATATCTCGAAAACTACTTATCGGACAGGGGTCAACCAAGGTGTTTTTGAAAGGTCTTTACAAGTTCTAATGAATGGGCCTTAGCAACTTTCAGGTGAATTTTTGACACTTTTTCGCATATCGGCATTTTAGGTTCCCACACTGGCCAAAGCCCATAGAGCACCGAACGGCAAACTTTTGGTCCGAGGGTAAAATTTTTTTTCACGAGATTTTGATGAAAATGGCTTCGGAACGCGTTCGCATAATGAAATATGAAACCAAACAGAATTTGCGAAGAAAAAATTGTCCTATGGTAAACTCACTATTTCTTAGGGTACAGGTCAAAAATTTTAAAAGTCCCAAAAAATCACATTTCCTCGAATATCTCGAAAAATACTTATCGGACAGGGGTCAACCAAGGTGTTTTTGAAAGGTCTTTACAAGCTCTAATTAATGGGCCATGAGAACTTTTTTGTGATTTTCTGACACTTTTTCGCAAATCGGCATTTTAGGTTCCCACACTGGCCAAAGCCCATAGAGCACCGAACGGCAAACTTTTGGTCCGAGGGTAAAAATTTTTTTTCCCGAGATTTTGATGAAAATGGCTTCGGAACGCGTTTCTTATTATGAAAAGTGAAACCAAACAGTAATTGCGAAGAAAAAATTGTCCTATGGTAAACTCAATATTTCTTAGGGTGCAGGTCAAAAATTTTTTAAGTCCCAAAAAATCACATTTTCTCGAATATCTCGAAAACTACTTATCGGACAGGGGTCAACAAAGGTGTTTTAGAAAGGTCTTTCCAAGCTCTAATTAATGGGCTATAAGAACTTTGAAGTGATATTCTGACACTTTTTCGCAAATCGGCATTTTAGGTTCCCACACTGACCAAAGCCCATAGAGCTCCGAACAGCAAACTTTTGGTCGGAGGGTAAATTTTTTTTTTTTTCACGAGATTTTGATGAAAATGGCTTCGGAACGCGTTTTGCATAATGAAAAGTGAAACCAAACAGTATTTGCGAAGAAAAAATTGTCCTATGGTAAACTCAATTTTTCTTAGGGTGCAGGTCAAAAATTTTATAAGTCCCAAAAAATCACATTTTCTCGAATATCTCGAAAACTACTTATCGGACAGGGGTCAACCAAGGTGTTTTAGAAAGGTCTTTACAAGCTCTAATTAATGGGCCATAAGAACTTTCAAGTGATTTTCTGACACTTTTTCGCAAATCGGCATTTTAGGTTCCCACACTGGCCAAAGCCCATAGAGCACCGAACGGCAAACTTTTGGACCGAGGGTAAAAATTTTTTTTCACGAGATTTTGATGAAAATGGCTTCGGAACGCGTTCGCATAATGAAATATGAAACCAAACAGAAATTGCGAAGAAAAAATTGTCCTATGGTAAACTCACTATTTCTTAGGGTGCAGGTCAAAAATTTTAAAAGTTCCAAAAAATCACATTTTCTCGAATATCTCGAAAACTACTTATCGGACAGGGGTCAACCAAGGTGTTTTTGAAAGGTCTTTACAAGTTCTAATTAATGAGCCATACCAACTTTCAAGTGATTTTCTGACACTTTTTCGCAAATCGGCATTTTAGGTTCCCACACTGGCCAAAGCCCATAGAGCACCGAACGGCAAACTTTTGGTCCGAGGGTTAATTTTTTTTTCACGAGATTTTGATGAAAATGGCTTCGGAACGCGTTTTGCATAATGAAAAGTGAAACCAAACAGTATTTGCGAAGAAAAAATTGTCCTATGGTAAACTCAATTTTTCTTAGGGTGCAGGTCAAAAATTTTATAAGTCCCAAAAAATCACATTTTCTCGAATATCTCGAAAACTACTTATCGGACAGGGGTCAACCAAGGTGTTTTTGAAAGGTCTTTACAAGCTCTAATTAATGGGCCATAAGAACTTTCAAGTGATATTCTGACACTTTTTCGCAAATCGGCATTTTAGGTTCCCACACTGACCAAAGCCCATAGAGCACCGAACAGCAAACTTTTGGTCGGAGGGTAAAATTTTTTTTTCACGAGATTTTGATGAAAATGGCTTCGGAACGCGTTTTGCATAATGAAAAGTGAAACCAAACAGTATTTGCGAAGAAAAAATTGTTCTATGGTAAACTCAATTTTTCTTAGGGTGCAGGTCAAAAATTTTATAAGTCCCAAAAAATCACATTTTCTCGAATATCTCGAAAGCTACTTATCGGACAGGGGTCAACCAAGGTGTTTAAGAAAGTTTTTTACAAGCTCTAATTAATGGGCCATAGCGACTTTCAAGTGCTTTTCTGACACTTTTTCGCATATCGGCATCCTGGGTTCCCATACTGGCCATAGGCTATAGGGAACCGAACGGCCAACTTTTGGTCCGAGGGTAATTTTTTTTTTCACGAGATTTTGATGAAAATGGCTTCGGAAAGCGTTTCGCATAATGAAAAGTGAAACCAAACAGTATTTGCGAAGAAACAATTGTCCTATGGTAAACTCAATATTTCTTAGGGTGCAGGTCAAAAATTTTATAAGTCCCAAAAAATCACAATTCCTCGAATATCTCGAAAAATACTTATCGGACAGGGGTCAACCAAGGTGTTTTAGAAAGGTCTTTACAAGCTCTAATTAATGGGCCATAAGAACTTTCAAGTGATTTTCTGACACTTTTTCGCAAATCGGCATTTTAGGTTCCCACACTGGCCAAAGCCCATAGAGCACCGAACGGCAAACTTTTGGACCGAGGGTAAAAATTTTTTTTCACGAGATTTTGATGAAAATGGCTTCGGAACGCGTTCGCATAATGAAATATGAAACCAAACAGAAATTGCGAAGAAAAAATTGTCCTATGGTAAACTCACTATTTCTTAGGGTGCAGGTCAAAAATTTTAAAAGTTCCAAAAAATCACATTTTCTCGAATATCTCGAAAACTACTTATCGGACAGGGGTCAACCAAGGTGTTTTTGAAAGGTCTTTACAAGTTCTAATTAATGAGCCATACCAACTTTCAAGTGATTTTCTGACACTTTTTCGCAAATCGGCATTTTAGGTTCCCACACTGGCCATAGGCCATAGAGCACCGAACGGCAAACTTTTGGTCGGAGGGTAATTTTTTTTTTCACGAGATTTTGATGAAAATGGCTTCGGAACGCGTTTTGCATAATGAAAAGTGAAACCAAACAGTATTTGCGAAGAAAAAATTGTTCTATGGTAAACTCAATTTTTCTTAGGGTGCAGGTCAAAAATTTTATAAGTCCCAAAAAATCACATTTTCTCGAATATCTCGAAAGCTACTTATCGGACAGGGGTCAACCAAGGTGTTTAAGAAAGTTTTTTACAAGCTCTAATTAATGGGCCATAGCGACTTTCAAGTGCTTTTCTGACACTTTTTCGCATATCGGCATCCTGGGTTCCCATACTGGCCATAGGCTATAGGGAACCGAACGGCCAACTTTTGGTCCGAGGGTAATTTTTTTTTTCACGAGATTTTGATGAAAATGGCTTCGGAAAGCGTTTCGCATAATGAAAAGTGAAACCAAACAGTATTTGCGAAGAAACAATTGTCCTATGGTAAACTCAATATTTCTTAGGGTGCAGGTCAAAAATTTTATAAGTCCCAAAAAATCACAATTCCTCGAATATCTCGAAAAATACTTATCGGACAGGGGTCAACCAAGGTGTTTTAGAAAGGTCTTTACAAGCTCTAATTAATGGGCCATAAGAACTTTCAAGTGATTTTCTGACACTTTTTCGCAAATCGGCATTTTAGGTTCCCACACTGGCCAAAGCCCATAGAGCACCGAACGGCAAACTTTTGGACCGAGGGTAAAAATTTTTTTTCACGAGATTTTGATGAAAATGGCTTCGGAACGCGTTCGCATAATGAAATATGAAACCAAACAGAAATTGCGAAGAAAAAATTGTCCTATGGTAAACTCACTATTTCTTAGGGTGCAGGTCAAAAATTTTAAAAGTTCCAAAAAATCACATTTTCTCGAATATCTCGAAAACTACTTATCGGACAGGGGTCAACCAAGGTGTTTTAGAAAGTTTTTTACAAGCTCTAATTAATGGGCCATAGCGACTTTCAAGTGATTTTCTGACACTTTTTCGCATATCGGCATCCTAGGTTCCCATACTGGCCATAGGCTATAGGGAACCGAACGGCCAACTTTTGGTCCGAGGGTAAATTTTTTTTTCACGAGATTTTGATGAAAATGGCTTCGGAACGCGTTCGCATAATGAAATATGAAACCAAACAGAAATTGCGAAGAAAAAATTGTCCTATGGTAAACTCACTATTTCTTAGGGTGCAGGTCAAAAATTTTAAAAGTTCCAAAAAATCACATTTTCTCGAATATCTCGAAAGCTACTTATCGGACAGGGGTCAACCAAGGTGTTTTAGAAAGTTTTTTACAAGCTCTAATTAATGGGCCATAGCGACTTTCAAGTGATTTTCTGACACTTTTTCGCAAATCGGCATTTTAGGTTCCCACACTGGCCAAAGCCCATAGAGCACCGAACGGCAAACTTTTGGACCGAGGGTAAAAATTTTTTTTCACGAGATTTTGATGAAAATGGCTTCGGAACGCGTTCGCATAATGAAATATGAAACCAAACAGAAATTGCGAAGAAAAAAATGTCCTATGGTAAACTCACTATTTCTTAGGGTGCAGGTCAAAAATTTTAAAAGTTCCAAAAAATCACATTTTCTCGAATATCTCGAAAGCTACTTATCGGACAGGGGTCAACCAAGGTGTTTTAGAAAGTTTTTTACAAGCTCTAATTAATGGGCCATAGCGACTTTCATGTGATTTTCTGACACTTTTTCGCAAATCGGCATTTTAGGTTCCCACACTGGCCAAAGCCCATAGAGCACCGAACGGCAAACTTTTGGACCGAGGGTAAAAATTTTTTTTCACGAGATTTTGATGAAAATGGCTTCGGAACGCGTTCGCATAATGAAATATGAAACCAAACAGAAATTGCGAAGAAAAAATTGTCCTATGGTAAACTCACTATTTCTTAGGGTACAGGTCAAAAATTTTAAAAGTCCCAAAAAATCACAATTCCTCGAATATCTCGAAAAATACTTATCGGACAGGGGTCAACCAAGGTGTTTTAGAAAGGTCTTTACAAGCTCTAATTAATGGGCCATAGCAACTTTCAAGTGATTTTCTGACACTTTTTCGCAAATCGGCATTTTAGGTTCCCACACTGGCCAAAGCCCATAGAGCACCGAACGGCAAACTTTTGGACCGAGGGTAAAAATTTTTTTTCACGAGATTTTGATGAAAATGGCTTCGGAACGCGTTCGCATAATGAAATATGAAACCAAACAGTATTTGCGAAGAAAAAATTGTCCTATGGTAAACTCACTATTTCTTAGGATGCAGGTCAAAAATTTTATAAGTCCCAAAAAATCACATTTTCTCGAATATCTCGAAAAATACTTATCGGACAGGGGTCCACCAAGGTGTTTTTGAAAGGTCTTTACAAGCTCTAATTAATGGGCCATAAGAACTTTCAAGTGATTTTTTGACACTTTTTCGCAAATCGGCATTTTAGGTTCCCACACTGACCAAAGCCCATAGAGCACCGAACGGCAAACTTTTGTTCGGAGGGTAAATTTTTTTTTTTCACGAGATTTTGATGAAAATGGCTTCGGAACGCGTTTTGCATAATGAAAAGTGAAACCAAACAGTATTTGCGAAGAAAAAATTGTCCTATGGTAAACTCAATATTTCTTAGGATGCAGGTCAAAAATTTTATAAGTCCCAAAAAATCACATTTTCTCGAATATCTCGAAAACTACTTATCGGACAGGGGTCAACCAAGGTGTTTTAGAAAGGTCTTTACAAGCTCTAATTAATGGGCCATAGCGACTTTCAAGTGATTTTCTGACACTTTTTCGCATATCGGCATCCTAGGTTCCCATACTGGCCAAAGCCCATAGAACACCGAACGGCAAACTTTTGGTCCGAGGGTAAATTTTTTTTTTCACGAGATTTTGATGAAAATGGCTTCGGAACGCGTTTCGCATAATGAAAAGTGAAACCAAACAGTAATTGCGAAGAAAAAATTGTCCTATGGTAAACTCAATATTTCTTAGGGTGCAGGTCAAAAATTTTATAAGTCCCAAAAAATCACATTTTCTCGAATACCTCGAAAACTACTTATCGGACAGGGGTCAACCAAGGTGTTTTGAAAAGGTCTTTACAAGCTCTAATTAATGGGCCATAGCAACTTTCAAGTGATATTCTGACACTTTTTCGCAAATCGGCATTTTAGGTTCCCATACTGGCCATAGGCCATAGGGAACCGAACGGCCAAATTTTGGTCCGAGGGTAAAATTTTTTTTTCACGAGATTTTGATGAAAATGGCTTCGGAACGCGTTTCTTATAATAAAAAGTGAAACCAAACAGTATTTGCGAAGAAAAAATTGTCCTATGGTAAACTCAATATTTCTTAGGATGCAGGTCAAAAATTTTTTAAGTCCCAAAAAATCACATTTTCTCGAATATCTCGAAAACTACTTATCGGACAGGGGTCAACCAAGGTGTTTTAGAAAGGTCTTTACAAGCTCTAATTAATGGGTCATAGCAACTTTCAAGTGATATTCTGACACTTTTTCGCAAATCGGCATTTTAGGTTCCCATACTGGCCATAGGCCATAGGGCACCGAATGGCCAACTTTTGGTCCGAGGGTAAAATTTTTTTTCACGAGATTTTGATGAAAATGGCTTTGGAACGCGTTTCTTATAATGAAAAGTGAAACCAAACAGTATTTGCGAAGAAAAAATTGTCCTATGGTAAACTCAATATTTCTTAGGGTGCAGGTCAAAAATTTTACAAGTCCCACAAAATCACAATTTCTCGAATATCTCGAAAACTACTTATCGGACAGGGGTCAACCAAGGTGTTTTTGAAAGGTCTTTACAAGTTCTAATGAATGGGCCTTAGCAACTTTCAGGTGAATTTTTGACACTTTTTCGCAAATCGGCATTTTAGGTTCCCACACTGGCCAAAGCCCATAGAGCACCGAACGGCAAACTTTTGGTCCGAGGGTAAAATTTTTTTTCACGAGATTTTGATGAAAATGGCTTCGGAACGCGTTCGCATAATGAAATATGAAACCAAACAGAATTTGCGAAGAAAAAATTGTCCTATGGTAAACTCACTATTTCTTAGGGTACAGGTCAAAAATTTTAAAAGTCCCAAAAAATCACATTTCCTCGAATATCTCGAAAAATACTTATCGGACAGGGGTCAACCAAGGTGTTTTTGAAAGGTCTTTACAAGCTCTAATTAATGGGCCATGAGAACTTTTTTGTGATTTTCTGACACTTTTTCGCAAATCGGCATTTTAGGTTCCCACACTGGCCAAAGCCCATAGAGCACCGAACGGCAAACTTTTGGTCCGAGGGTAAAAATTTTTTTTCACGAGATTTTGATGAAAATGGCTTCGGAACGCGTTTCTTATTATGAAAAGTGAAACCAAACAGTAATTGCGAAGAAAAAATTGTCCTATGGTAAACTCAATATTTCTTAGGGTGCAGGTCAAAAATTTTTTAAGTCCCAAAAAATCACATTTTCTCGAATATCTCGAAAACTACTTATCGGACAGGGGTCAACAAAGGTGTTTTAGAAAGGTCTTTACAAGCTCTAATTAATGGGCCATAAGAACTTTGAAGTGATATTCTGACACTTTTTCGCAAATCGGCATTTTAGGTTCCCACACTGACCAAAGCCCATAGAGCTCCGAACAGCAAACTTTTGGTCGGAGGGTAAATTTTTTTTTTTCACGAGATTTTGATGAAAATGGCTTCGGAACGCGTTTTGCATAATGAAAAGTGAAACCAAACAGTATTTGCGAAGAAAAAATTGTCCTATGGTAAACTCAATTTTTCTTAGGGTGCAGGTCAAAAATTTTATAAGTCCCAAAAAATCACATTTTCTCGAATATCTCGAAAACTACTTATCGGACAGGGGTCAACCAAGGTGTTTTAGAAAGGTCTTTACAAGCTCTAATTAATGGGCGATAAGAACTTTCAAGTGATTTTTTGACACTTTTTCGCAAATCGGCATTTTAGGTTCCCACACTGACCAAAGCCCATAGAGCACCGAACAGCAAACTTTTGGTCGGAGGGTAAAATTTTTTTTTCACGAGATTTTGATGAAAATGGCTTCGGAACGCGTTTTGCATAATGAAAAGTGAAACCAAACAGTATTTGCGAAGAAAAAATTGTTCTATGGTAAACTCAATTTTTCTTAGGGTGCAGGTCAAAAATTTTATAAGTCCCAAAAAATCACATTTTCTCGAATATCTCGAAAGCTACTTATCGGACAGGGGTCAACCAAGGTGTTTAAGAAAGTTTTTTGCAAGCTCTAATTAATGGGCCATAGCGACTTTCAAGTGATTTTCTGACACTTTTTCGCATATCGGCATCCTGGGTTCCCATACTGGCCATAGGCTATAGGGAACCGAACGGCCAACTTTTGGTCCGAGGGTAATTTTTTTTTTTCACGAGATTTTGATGAAAATGGCTTCGGAAAGCGTTTCGCATAATGAAAAGTGAAACCAAACAGTATTTGCGAAGAAACAATTGTCCTATGGTAAACTCAATATTTCTTAGGGTGCAGGTCAAAAATTTTATAAGTCCCAAAAAATCACAATTCCTCGAATATCTCGAAAAATACTTATCGGACAGGGGTCAACCAAGGTGTTTTAGAAAGGTCTTTACAAGCTCTAATTAATGGGCCATAAGAACTTTCAAGTGATTTTCTGACACTTTTTCGCAAATCGGCATTTTAGGTTCCCACACTGGCCAAAGCCCATAGAGCACCGAACGGCAAACTTTTGGACCGAGGGTAAAAATTTTTTTTCACGAGATTTTGATGAAAATGGCTTTGGAACGCGTTTCTTATAATGAAAAGTGAAACCAAACAGAAATTGCGAAGAAAAAATTGTCCTATGGTAAACTCACTATTTCTTAGGGTGCAGGTCAAAAATTTTAAAAGTTCCAAAAAATCACATTTTCTCGAATATCTCGAAAGCTACTTATCGGACAGGGGTCAACCAAGGTGTTTTAGAAAGTTTTTTACAAGCTCTAATTAATGGGCCATAGCGACTTTCATGTGATTTTCTGACACTTTTTCGCAAATCGGCATTTTAGGTTCCCACACTGGCCAAAGCCCATAGAGCACCGAACGGCAAACTTATGGACCGAGGGTAAAAATTTTTTTTCACGAGATTTTGATGAAAATGGCTTCGGAACGCGTTCGCATAATGAAATATGAAACCAAACAGTATTTGCGAAGAAAAAATTGTCCTATGGTAAACTCAATATTTCTTAGGATGCAGGTCAAAAATTTTATAAGTCCCAAAAAATCACATTTTCTCGAATATCTCGAAAAATACTTATCGGACAGGGGTCCACCAAGGTGTTTTTGAAAGGTCTTTACAAGCTCTAATTAATGGGCCATAAGAACTTTCAAGTGATTTTTTGACACTTTTTCGCAAATCGGCATTTTAGGTTCCCACACTGACCAAAGCCCATAGAGCACCGAACGGCAAACTTTTGTTCGGAGGGTAAATTTTTTTTTTCACGAGATTTTGATGAAAATGGCTTCGGAACGCGTTTTGCATAATGAAAAGTGAAACCAAACAGTATTTGCGAAGAAAAAATTGTCCTATGGTAAACTCAATATTTCTTAGGATGCAGGTCAAAAATTTTATAAGTCCCAAAAAATCACATTTTCTCGAATATCTCGAAAACTACTTATCGGACAGGGGTTAACCAAGGTGTTTTAGAAAGGTCTTTACAAGCTCTAATTAATGGGCCATAGCGACTTTCAAGTGATTTTCTGACACTTTTTCGCATATCGGCATCCTAGGTTCCCATACTGGCCAAAGCCCATAGAACACCGAACGGCAAACTTTTGGTCCGAGGGTAAATTTTTTTTTTCACGAGATTTTGATGAAAATGGCTTCGAAACGCGTTTCTTATAATGAAAAGTGAAACCAAACAGTATTTGCGAAGAAAAAATTGTCCTATGGTAAACTCAATATTTCTTAGGATGCAGGTCAAAAATTTTATAAGTCCCAAAAAATCACATTTTCTCGAATATCTCGAAAACTACTTATCGGACAGGGGTCAACCAAGGTGCTTTGAAAAGGTCTTTACAAGTTCTAATTAATGGGCCATAGCAACTTTCAAGTGATTTTCTGACACTTTTTCGCAAATCGGCATTTTAGGTTCCCACACTGACCAAAGCCCATAGAGCACCGAACGGCAAACTTTTGTTCGGAGGGTAAATTTTTTTTTTCACGAGATTTTGATGAAAATGGCTTCGGAACGCGTTCGCATAATGAAATATGAAACCAAACAGAATTTGCGAAGAAAAAATTGTCCTATGGTAAACTCAATATTTCTTAGGATGCAGGTCAAAAATTTTATAAGTCCCAAAAAATCACATTTTCTCGAATATCTCGAAAACTACTTATCGGACAGGGGTCAACCAAGGTGTTTTAGAAAGGTCTTTCCAAGCTCTAATTAATGGGCCATAGCAACTTTCAAGTGATATTCTGACACTTTTTCGCAAATCGGCATTTTAGGTTCCCATACTGGCCATAGGCCATAGGGCACCGAATGGCCAACTTTTGGTCCGAGGGTAAAATTTTTTTTCACGAGATTTTGATGAAAATGGCTTTGGAACGCGTTTCTTATAATGAAAAGTGAAACCAAACAGTATTTGCGAAGAAAAAATTGTCCTATGGTAAACTCAATATTTCTTAGGGTGCAGGTCAAAAATTTTACAAGTCCCACAAAATCACAATTTCTCGAATATCTCGAAAACTACTTATCGGACAGGGGTCAACCAAGGTGTTTTTGAAAGGTCTTTACAAGTTCTAATGAATGGGCCTTAGCAACTTTCAAGTGATTTTCTGACACTTTTTCGCAAATCGGCATTTTAGGTTCCCACACTGACCAAAGCCCATAGAGCACCGAACGGCAAACTTTTGTTCGCAGGGTAAAATTTTTTTTCACGAGATTTTGATGAAAATGGCTTCGGAACGCGTTTTGCATAATGAAAAGTGAAACCAAACAGTATTTGCGAGGAAAAAATTGTCCTATGGTAAACTCAATATTTCTTAGGATGCAGGTCAAGAATTTTATAAGTCCCAAAAAATCACATTTTCTCGAATATCTCGAAAACTACTTATCGGACAGGGGTCAACCAAGGTGTTTTTGAAAGGTCTTTATAAGTTCTAATTAATGGGCCATAGCAACTTTCAAGTGATTTTCTGACCCTTTTTCGCAAATCGGCATTTTAGGTTCCCACACTGGCGAAAGCCCATAGAGCACCGAACGGCAAACTTTTGGTCCGAGGGTAAAAAATTTTTTTCACGAGATTTTGATGAAAATGGCTTTGGAACGTGTTTCTTATTATGAAAAGTGAAACCAAACAGTATTTGCGAAGAAAAAATTGTCCTATGGTAAACTCAATATTTCTTAGGATGCAGGTCAAGAATTTTATAAGTCCCAAAAAATCACATTTTCTCGAATATCTCGAAAGCTACTTATCGGACAGGGGTCAACCAAGGTGTTTTAGAAAGGTCTTTACAAGCTCTAATTAATGGGCCATAGCAACTTTCAGGTGAATTTTTGACACTCTTTCGCAAATCGGCATTTTAGGTTCCCACACTGGCCAAAGCCCATAGAGCACCGAACGGCAAACTTTTGGTCCGAGGGTAAAATTTTTTTTCACGAGATTTTGATGAAAATTGCTTCGGAACGCGTTCGCATAATGAAATATGAAACCAAACAGAATTTGCGAAGAAAAAATTGTCCTATGGTAAACTCAATATTTCTTAGGGTGCAGGTCAAAAATTTTATAAGTCCCAAAAAATCACATTTTCTCGAATATCTCGAAAACTACTTATCGGACAGGGGTCAACCAAGGTGTTTTAGAAAGGTCTTTACAAGCTCTAATTAATGGGCCATAAGAACTTTGAAGTGATATTCTGACACTTTTTCGCAAATCGGCATTTTAGGTTCCCACACTGGCCAAAGCCCATAGAGCACCGAACAGCAAACTTTTGGTCGGAGGGTAAAATTTTTTTTTCACGAGATTTTGATGTAAATGGCTTCGGAACGCGTTTTGCATAATGAAAAGTGAAACCAAACAGTATTTGCGAAGAAAAAATTGTCCTATGGTAAACTCAATTTTTCTTAGGGTGCAGGTCAAAAATTTTATAAGTCCCAAAAAATCACATTTTCTCGAATATCTCGAAAACTACTTATCGGACAGGGGTCAACCAAGGTGTTTTTGAAAGGTCTTTACAAGCTCTAATTAATGGGCGATAAGAACTTTGAAGTGATATTCTGACACTTTTTCGCAAATCGGCATTTTAGGTTCCCACACTGGCCAAAGCCCATAGAGCACCGAACGGCAAACTTTTGGTCCGAGGGTAAAATTTTTTTTCACGAGATTTTGATGAAAATGGCTTCGGAACGCGTTCGCATAATGAAATATGAAACCAAACAGTATTTGCGAAGAAAAAATTGTCCTATGGTAAACTCAATTTTTCTTAGGGTGCAGGTCAAAAATTTTATAAGTCCCAAAAAATCACATTTTCTCGAATATCTCGAAAACTACTTATCAGACAGGGGTCAACCAAGGTGTTTTAGAAAGGTCTTTACAAGCTCTAATTAATGGGCCATAAGAACTTTCAAGTGATATTCTGACACTTTTTCGCAAATCGGCATTTTAGGTTCCCACACTGACCAAAGCCCATAAAGCACCGAACGGCAAACTTTTGAACCGAGGGTAAAAATTTTTTTTCACGAGATTTTGATGAAAATGGCTTCGGAACGCGTTTTGCATAATGAAAAGTGAAACCAAACAGTATTTGCGAAGAAAAAATTGTCCTATGGTAAACTCAATTTTTCTTAGGGTGCAGGTCAAAAATTTTATAAGTCCCAAAAAATCACATTTTCTCGAATATCTCGAAAACTACTTATCGGACAGGGGTCAACCAAGGTGTTTTAGAAAGGTCTTTACAAGCTCTAATTAATGGGCCATAAGAACTTTCAAGTGATTTTTTGACACTTTTTCGCAAATCGGCATTTTAGGTTCCCACACTGGCCAAAGCCCATAGAGCACCGAACGGCAAACTTTTGGTCCGAGGGTAACAAATTTTTTTCACGAGATTTTGATGAAAATGGCTTTGGAACGCGTTTCTTATTATGAAAAGTGAAACCAAACAGTAATTGCGAAGAAAAAATTGTCCTATGGTAAACTCAATATTTCTTAGGGTGCAGGTCAAAAATTTTATAAGTCCCAAAAAATCACATTTTCTCGAATATCTCGAAAACTACTTATCGGACAGGGGTCAACCAAGGTGTTTTAGAAAGGTCTTTACAAGCTCTAATTAATGGGCCATAAGATCTTTCAAGTGATATTCTGACACTTTTTCGCAAATCGGCATTTTAGGTTCCCACACTGACCAAAGCCCATAGAGCACCGAACAGCAAACTTTTGGTCGGAGGGTAAAATTTTTTTTTCACGAGATTTTGATGAAAATGGCTTCGGAACGCGTTTTGCATAATGAAAAGTGAAACCAAACAGTATTTGCGAAGAAAAATTTGTTCTATGGTAAACTCAATTTTTCTTAGGGTGCAGGTCAAAAATTTTATAAGTCCCAAAAAATCACATTTTTTCGAATATCTCGAAAACTACTTATCGGACAGGGGTCAACCAAGGTGTTTAAGAAAGTTTTTTACAAGCTCTAATTAATGGGCCATAGCGACTTTCAAGTGATTTTCTGACACTTTTTCGCATATCGGCATCCTGGGTTCCCATACTGGCCATAGGCCATAGGGAACCGAACGGCCAACTTTTGGTCCGAGGGTAAATTTTTTTTTTCACGAGATTTTGATGAAAATGGCTTCGGAAAGCGTTTCGCATAATGAAAAGTGAAACCAAACAGTATTTGCGAAGAAAAAATTGTCCTATGGTAAACTCAATATTTCTTAGGGTGCAGGTCAAAAATTTTATAAGTCCCAAAAAATCACAATTCCTCGAATATCTCGAAAAATACTTATCGGACAGGGGTCAACCAAGGTGTTTTAGAAAGGTCTTTACAAGCTCTAATTAATGAGCCATAAGAACTTTCAAGTGATTTTCTGACACTTTCTCGCAAATCGGCATTTTTGGTTCCCACACTGGCCAAAGCCCATAGAGCACCGAACGGCAAACTTTTGGACCGAGGGTAAAAATTTTTTTTCACGAGATTTTGATGAAAATGGCTTCGGAACGCGTTCGCATAATGAAATATGAAACCAAACCGAAATTGCGAAGAAAAAATTGTCCTATGGTAAACTCACTATTTCTTAGGGTGCAGGTCAAAAATTTTATAAGTCCCAAAAAATCACATTTTCTCGAATACCTCGAAAACTACTTATCGGACAGGGGTCAACCAAGGTGTTTTGAAAAGGTCTTTACAAGCTCTAATTAATGGGCCATAGCAACTTTCAAGTGATTTTCTGACACTTTTTCGCAAATCGGCATTTAAGGTTCCCACACTGGCCAAAGCCCATCGAGCACCGAAAGGCGAACTTTTGGTTCGAGGGTAAAAATTTTTTTTCACGAGATTTTGATGAAAATGGCTTTGGAACGCGTTTCTTATAATGAAAAGTGAAACCAAACAGTATTTGCGAAGAAAAAATTGTCCTATGGTAAACTCAATATTTCTTAGGGTGCAGGTCAAAAATTTTACAAGTCCCAAAAAATCACAATTCCTCGAATATCTCGAAAAATACTTATCGGACAGGGGTCAACCAAGGTGTTTTGAAAAGGTCTTTACAAGCTCTAATTAATGGGCCATAGCAACTTTCAAGTGATATTCTGACACTTTTTCGCAAATCGGCATCATAGGTTCCCACACTGGCCAAAGCCCATAGAGCACAGAACGGCAAACTTTTGGTCCGAGGGTAAAATTTTTTTTTTGACGGGATTTTGATGAAAATGGCTTCGGAACGCGTTTCTTATAATGAAAAGTGAAACCAAACAGTGTTTGCGAAGAGAAAATTGTCCTAAGGTAAACTCAATATTTCTTAGGGTACTGGTCAAAAATTTGATAAGTCCCAAAAAATCACATTTTCTCGAATATCTCGAAAAATACTTATCGGACAGGGGTCCACCAAGGTGTTTTTGAAAGGTCTTTACAAGCTCTAATTAATGGGCCATAGCAACTTTCAAGTGATTTTTTGACACTTTTTCGCAAATCGGCATTTTAGGTTCCCACACTGGCCAAAGCCCATAGAGCACAGAACGGCAAACTTTTGGTCCGAGGGTAAAAAATTTTTTTTGACGGGATTTTGATGAAAATGGCTTCGGAACGCGTTTCTTATAATGAAAAGTGAAACCAAACAGTGTTTGCGAAGAAAAAATTGTCCTATGGTAATCTCAATATTTCTTAGGGTGCAGGTCAAAAATTTTATTAGTCCCAAACAATCACATTTTTTCGAATATCTCGAAAACTACTTATCGGACAGGGGTCAACCAAGAAGTTTGGAAAAGGTCTTTACAAGCTCTAATTTATGGGCCATAGCAACTTTCAAGTGATTTTCTGACACTTTTTCGCAAATCGGCATTTAAGGTTCCCACACTGGCCAAAGCCCATAGAGCACCGAACGGCAAACTTTTGGTCCGAGGGTAAAAATTTTTCTTCACGAGATTTTGATGAAAATGGCTTCGGAACGCGTATCGCATAATGAAAAGTGAAACCAAACAGTAATTGCGAAGAAAAAATTGTCCTATGGTAAACTCAATATTTCTTAGGGTTCAGGTCAAAAATTTTATAAGTCCCAAAAAATCACATTTTCTCGAATATCTCGAAAACTACTTATCGGACAGGGGTCAAACAAAGGTGTTTTTGAAAGGTCTTTACAAGCTTTAATTAATGGGCCATAAGAACTTTCAAGTGATTTTCTGACACTTTTTCGCATATCGGCATCCTAGGTTCCCATACTGGCCATAGGCCATAGGGCACCGAACGGCCAACTTTTGGTCCGAGGGTAAAATTTTTTTTCACGAGATTTTGATGAAAATGGCTTCGGAACGCGTTTCTTATAATGAAAAGTGAAACCAAACAGTGTTTGCGAAGAAAAAATTGTCCTATGGTAATCTCAATATTTCTTAGGGTGCAGGTCAAAAATTTTATAAGTCCCAAAAAATCACATTTTCTCGAATATCTCGAAAACTACTTATCGGACAGGGGTCAACCAAGGTGTTTTTGAAAGGTCTTTACAAGCTCTAATTAATGGGCCATAGCAACTTTCAAGTGATTTTCTGACACTTTTTCGCAAATCGGCATTTAAGGTTCCCACACTGGCCAAAGCCCATCGAGCACCGAAAGGCAAACTTTTGGTTCGAGGGTAAAAATTTTTTTTCACGAGATTTTGATGAAAATGGCTTTGGAACGCGTTTCTTATAATGAAAAGTGAAACCAAACAGTATTTGCGAAGAAAAAATTGTCCTATGGTAAACTCAATATTTCTTAGGGTGCAGGTCAAAAATTTTATAAGTCCCAAAAAATCACATTTTCTCGAATATCTCGAAAACTACTTATCGGACAGGGGTCAACCAAGGTGTTTTTGAAAGGTCTTTACAAGCTCTAATTAATGGGCCATAAGAACTTTCAAGTGATTTTCTGACACTTTTTCGCAAATCGGCATTTTAGGTTCCCACACTGGCCAAAGCCCATAGAGCACCGAACGGCAAACTTTTGGTCCGAAGGTAAAAATTTTTTTTTCACGAGATTTTGATGAAAATGGCTTCGGAACGCGTATCGCATAATGAAAAGTGAAACCAAACAGTAATTGCGAAGGAAAAATTGTCCTATGGTAAACTCATTATTTCTTAGGGTTCAGGTCAAAAATTTTACAAGTCCCAAAAAATCACAATTTCTCGAATATCTCGAAAACTACTTATCGGACAGGGGTCAACCAAGGTGTTTTGAAAAGGTCTTTACAAGCTCTAATTAATGGGCCATAGCAACTTTCAAGTGATATTCTGACACTTTTTCGCAAATCGGCATCATAGGTTCCCATACTGGCCATAGGCCATAGGGAACCGAACGGCCAACTTTTGGTCCGAGGGTAAAATTTTTTTTTCACGAGATTTTGATGAAAATGGCTTCGGAACGCGTTTTGCATAATGAAAAGTGAAACCAAACAGTATTTGCGAAGAAAAAATTGTCCTATGGTAAACTCAATATTTCTTAGGATGCAGGTCAAAAATTTTATAAGTCCCAAAAAATCACATTTTCTCGAATATCTCGAAAACTACTTATCGGACAGGGGTCAACCAAGGTGTTTTAGAAAGGTCTTTACAAGCTCTAATTAATGGGCCATAGCAACTTTCAAGTGATTTTTTGACACTTTTTCGCAAATCGGCATTTTAGGTTCCCACACTGGCCAAAGCCCATAGAGCACAGAACGGCAAACTTTTGGTCCGAGGGTAAAAAATTTTTTTTGACGGGATTTTGATGAAAATGGCTTCGGAACGCGTTTCGCATAATGAAAAGTGAAACCAAACAGTATTTGCGAAGAAAAAATTGTCCTATGGTAAACTCAATATTTCTTAGGGTACTGGTCAAAAATTTGATAAGTCCCAAAAAATCACATTTTCTCGAATATCTCGAAAACTGTTTAGTGGACAGGGGTCAACCAAGGTGTTTTACAAAGGTCTCAACAAGCTCTAATTAATGAGCCAAAGCAAATTTCAAGTGATTTTTTGACACTTTTTCGCAAATCGGCATTTTAGGTTCCCACACTGGCCAAAGCCCATAGAGCACAGAACGGCAAACTTTTGGTCCAAGGGTAAAAAATTTTTTTTGACGGGATTTTGATGAAAATGGCTTCGGAACGCGTTTCTTATAATGAAAAGTGAAACCAAACAGTGTTTGCGAAGAAAAAATTGTCCTATGGTAATCTCAATATTTCTTAGGGTACTGGTCAAAAATTTGATAAGTCCCAAAAAATCACATTTTCTCGAATATCTCGAAAAATACTTATCGGACAGGGGTCCACCAAGGTGTTTTTGAAAGGTCTTTACAAGCCCTAATTAATGGGCCATAGCAACTTTCAAGTGATTTTTTGACACTTTTTCGCAAATCGGCATTTTAGGTTCCCACACTGGCCAAAGCCCATAGAGCACCGAACGGCAAACTTTTGGTCCGAGGGTAAAATTTTTTTTTGGACGGGATTTTGATGAAAATGGCTTCGGAACGCGTTTCTTATAATGAAAAGTGAAACCAAACAGTGTTTGCGAAGAAAAAATTGTCCTATGGTAATCTCAATATTTCTTAGGGTACTGGTCAAAAATTTGATAAGTCCCAAAAAATCACATTTTCTCGAATATCTCGAAAAATACTTATCGGACAGGGGTCCACCAAGGTGTTTTTGAAAGGTCTTTACAAGCTCTAATTAATGGCCCATAGCAACTTTCAAGTGATTTTTTGACACTTTTTCGCAAATCGGCATTTTAGGTTCCCACACTGGCCAAAGCCCATAGAGCACCGAACGGCAAACTTTTGGTCCGAGGGTAAATTTTTTTTTTTGACGGGATTTTGATGAAAATGGCTTCGGAACGCGTTTCTTATAATGAAAAGTGAAACCAAACAGTGTTTGCGAAGAAAAAATTGTCCTATGGTAATCTCAATATTTCTTAGGGTGCAGGTCAAAAATTTTATAAGTCCCAAAAAATCACATTTTTTCGAATATCTCGAAAACTACTTATCGGACAGGGAACAACCAAGCCGTTTGAAAAAGGTCTTTACAAGCTCTAATTAATGGGCCATAGCAACTTTCAAGTGATTTTCTGACACTTTTTCGCATATCGGCATCCTAGGTTCCCACACTGGCCAGAGCCCATAGAGCACCGAACGGCAAACTTTTGGTCCGAAGGTAAAATTTTTTTTCACGAGATTTTGATGAAAATGGCTTCGGAAAGCGTTTCGCATAATGAAAAGTGAAACCAAACAGTATTTGCGAAGAAAAAATTGTCCTATGGTAAACTCATTATTTCTTAGGGTACTGGTCAAAAATTTTATAAGTCCCAAAAAATCACATTTTCTCGAATATCTCGAAAAATACTTATCGGACAGGGGTCAACCAAGGTGTTTTTGAAAGGTCTTTACAAGCTCTAATTAATGGGCCATAGTGACTTTCAAGTGATTTTATGACACTTTTTCGCATATCGGCATCCTAGGTTCCCATACTGGCCATAGGCCATAGGGCACCGAACGGCCAACTTTTGGTCCGAGGGTAAAATTTTTTTTCACGAGATTTTGATGAAAATGGCTTCGGAACGCGTTTTGCATAATGAAAAGTGAAACCAAACAGTATTTGCGAAGAAAAAATTGTCCTATGGTAAACTCAATATTTCTTAGGATGCAGGTCAAAAATTTTATAAGTCCCAAAAAATCACATTTTCTCGAATATCTCGAAAACTACTTATCGGACAGGGGTCAACCAAGGTGTTTTAGAAAGGTCTTTACAAGCTCTAATTAATGGGCCATAGCGACTTTCAAGTGATTTTCTGACACTTTTTCGCATATCGGCATCCTAGGTTCCCATACTGGCCAAAGCCCATAGAACACCGAACGGCAAACTTTTGGTCCGAGGGTAAATTTTTTTTTTCACGAGATTTTGATGAAAATGGCTTCGGAACGCGTTTCGCATAATGAAAAGTGAAACCAAACAGTAATTGCGAAGAAAAAATTGTCCTATGGTAAACTCAATATTTCTTAGGGTGCAGGTCAAAAATTTTATAAGTCCCAAAAAATCACATTTTCTCGAATACCTCGAAAACTACTTATCGGACAGGGGTCAACCAAGGTGTTTTGAAAAGGTCTTTACAAGCTCTAATTAATGAGCCATAGCAACTTTCAAGTGATATTCTGACACTTTTTCGCAAATCGGCATTTTAGGTTCCCATACTGGCCATAGGCCATAGGGAACCGAACGGCCAACTTTTGGTCCGAGGGTAAAATTTTTTTTTCACGAGATTTTGATGAAAATGGCTTCGGAACGCGTTTCTTATAATGAAAAGTGAAACCAAACAGTATTTGCGAAGAAAAAATTGTCCTATGGTAAACTCAATATTTCTTAGGATGCAGGTCAAAAATTTTATAAGTCCCAAAAAATCACATTTTCTCGAATATCTCGAAAACTACTTACCGGACAGGGGTCAACCAAGGTGTTTTGAAAAGGTCTTTACAAGTTCTAATTAATGGGCCATAGCAACTTTCAAGTGATTTTCTGACACTTTTTCGCAAATCGGCATTTTAGGTTCCCACACTGACCAAAGCCCATAGAGCACCGAACGGCAAACTTTTGTTCGGAGGGTAAAAAATTTTTTTCACGAGATTTTGATGAAAATGGCTTCGGAACGCGTTCGCATAATGAAATATGAAACCAAACAGAATTTGCGAAGAAAAAATTGTCCTATGGTAAACTCAATATTTCTTAGGATGCAGGTCAAAAATTTTATAAGTCCCAAAAAATCACATTTTCTCGAATATCTCGAAAACTACTTATCGGACAGGGGTCAACCAAGGTGTTTTAGAAAGGTCATTCCAAGCTCTAATTAATGGGCCATAGCAACTTTCAAGTGATATTCTGACACTTTTTCGCAAATCGGCATTTTAGGTTCCCATACTGGCCATAGGCCATAGGGCACCGAATGGCCAACTTTTGGTCCGAGGGTAAAATTTTTTTTCACGAGATTTTGATGAAAATGGCTTTGGAACGCGTTTCTTATAATGAAAAGTGAAACCAAACAGTATTTGCGAAGAAAAAATTGTCCTATGGTAAACTCAATATTTCTTAGGGTGCAGGTCAAAAATTTTACAAGTCCCACAAAATCACAATTTCTCGAATATCTCGAAAACTACTTATCGGACAGGGGTCAACCAAGGTGTTTTTGAAAGGTCTTTACAAGTTCTAATGAATGGGCCTTAGCAACTTTCAAGTGATTTTCTGACACTTTTTCGCAAATCGGCATTTTAGGTTCCCACACTGACCAAAGCCCATAGAGCACCGAACGGCAAACTTTTGTTCGGAGGGTAAAATTTTTTTTCACGAGATTTTGATGAAAATGGCTTCGGAACGCGTTTTGCATAATGAAAAGTGAAACCAAACAGTATTTGCGAGGAAAAAATTGTCCTATGGTAAACTCAATATTTCTTAGGATGCAGGTCAAGAATTTTATAAGTCCCAAAAAATCACATTTTCTCGAATATCTCGAAAACTACTTATCGGACAGGGGTCAACCAAGGTGTTTTTGAAAGGTCTTTATAAGTTCTAATTAATGGGCCATAGCAACTTTCAAGTGATTTTCTGACCCTTTTTCGCAAATCGGCATTTTAGGTTCCCACACTGGCGAAAGCCCATAGAGCACCGAACGGCAAACTTTTGGTCCGAGGGTAAAAAATTTTTTTCACGAGATTTTGATGAAAATGGCTTTGGAACGTGTTTCTTATTATGAAAAGTGAAACCAAACAGTATTTGCGAAGAAAAAATTGTCCTATGGTAAACTCAATATTTTTTAGGATGCAGGTCAAGAATTTTATAAGTCCCAAAAAATCACATTTTCTCGAATATCTCGAAAGCTACTTATCGGACAGGGGTCAACCAAGGTGTTTTAGAAAGGTCTTTACAAGCTCTAATTAATGGGCCATAGCAACTTTCAGGTGAATTTTTGACACTTTTTCGCAAATCGGCATTTTAGGTTCCCACACTGGCCAAAGCCCATAGAGCACCGAACGGCAAACTTTTGTTCGGAGGGTAAAATTTTTTTTCACGAGATTTTGATGAAAATGGCTTCGGAACGCGTTTTGCATAATGAAAAGTGAAACCAAACAGTATTTGCGAGGAAAAAATTGTCCTATGGTAAACTCAATATTTCTTAGGATGCAGGTCAAGAATTTTATAAGTCCCAAAAAATCACATTTTCTCGAATATCTCGAAAACTACTTATCGGACAGGGGTCAACCAAGGTGTTTTTGAAAGGTCTTTATAAGTTCTAATTAATGGGCCATAGCAACTTTCAAGTGATTTTCTGACCCTTTTTCGCAAATCGGCATTTTAGGTTCCCACACTGGCGAAAGCCCATAGAGCACCGAACGGCAAACTTTTGGTCCGAGGGTAAAAAATTTTTTTCACGAGATTTTGATGAAAATGGCTTTGGAACGTGTTTCTTATTATGAAAAGTGAAACCAAACAGTATTTGCGAAGAAAAAATTGTCCTATGGTAAACTCAATATTTCTTAGGATGCAGGTCAAGAATTTTATAAGTCCCAAAAAATCACATTTTCTCGAATATCTCGAAAACTACTTATCGGACAGGGGTCAACCAAGGTGTTTTAGAAAGGTCTTTACAAGCTCTAATTAATGGGCCATAAGAACTTTGAAGTGATATTCTGACACTTTTTCGCAAATCGGCATTTTAGGTTCCCACACTGGCCAAAGCCCATAGAGCACCGAACAGCAAACTTTTGGTCGGAGGGTAAAATTTTTTTTTCACGAGATTTTGATGTAAATGGCTTCGGAACGCGTTTTGCATAATGAAAAGTGAAACCAAACAGTATTTGCGAAGAAAAAATTGTCCTATGGTAAACTCAATTTTTCTTAGGGTGCAGGTCAAAAATTTTATAAGTCCCAAAAAATCACATTTTCTCGAATATCTCGAAAACTACTTATCGGACAGGGGTCAACCAAGGTGTTTTTGAAAGGTCTTCACAAGCTCTAATTCATGGGCCATAAGAACTTTCAAGTGATTTTCTGACACTTTTTCGCAAATCGGCATTTTAGGTTCCCACACTGGCCAAAGCCCATAGAGCACCGAACGGCAAACTTTTGGTCCGAGGGTAAAATTTTTTTTCACGAGATTTTGATGAAAATGGCTTCGGAACGCGTTCGCATAATGAAATATGAAACCAAACAGTATTTGCGAAGAAAAAATTGTCCTATGGTAAACTCAATTTTTCTTAGGGTGCAGGTCAAAAATTTTATAAGTCCCAAAAAATCACATTTTCTCGAATATCTCGAAAACTACTTATCGGACAGGGGTCAACCAAGGTGTTTTTGAAAGGTCTTTACAAGCTCTAATTAATGGGCCATAAGAACTTTGAAGTGATATTCTGACACTTTTTCGCAAATCGGCATTTTAGGTTCCCACACTGACCAAAGCCCATAGAGCACAGAACGGCAAACTTTTGAACCGAGGGTAAAAATTTTTTTTCACGAGATTTTGATGAAAATGGCTTCGGAACGCGTTTTGCATAATGAAAAGTGAAACCAAACAGTATTTGCGAAGAAAAAATTGTCCTATGGTAAACTCAATTTTTCTTAGGGTGCAGGTCAAAAATTTTATAAGTCCCAAAAAATCACATTTTCTCGAAATATCTCGAAAACTACTTATCGGACAGGGTCAACCAAGGTGTTTA
>NW_023405297.1:0-59944 GCF_013141755.1 Anopheles stephensi | reverse complement strand
GGAGTAGTAAGACGGTGTCCATAGGTCTGTTGGGGGTATCAAAGCGATACCCTCGATGAATAAGGGTACCAACTAAGTACGAAACCAAGGCCCCCATAGTCGCCATACAAGTTATAGGAGGTGTCCAAAGAACGAAAAGGGTTCCATATTCGGCTGTTCCTACTATATGGTTCTCTGATGACTGCTCTAAGGAGTAGTAAGACGGTGTCCAAAGGTCTGTTGGGGGTATCAAAGCGATACCCTCGATGAATAGGGGTACCAACTGAGTACGAAATGAAGGTCCCCATAGTCGCCATACAAGTTATAGGAGGTGTCCAAAGAACGAAAAGGGTTCCATATTCGGCTGTTCCTACTATATGGTTCTCTGATGACTGCTCTAAGGAGTAGTAAGACGGTGTCCAAAGGTCTGTTGGGGGTATCAAAGCGATACCCTCGATGAATAGGGGTACCAACTGAATACGATATGCAGGTCCCCATAGTCGCCATACAAGTTATAGAAGGTGTCCAAAGAACGAAAAGGATTCCATATTCGGCTGTTCCTACTATATGGTTCTCTGATGACTGCTCTAAGGAGTAGTAAGACGGTGTCCAAAGGTCTGTTGGGGGTATCAAAGCGATACCCTCGATGAATAGGGGTACCAACTGAGTACGATATGAAGGTCCCCATAGTCGCCATACAAGTTATAGGAGGTGTCCAAAGAACGAAAAGGGTTCCATATTCGGCTGTTCCTACTATATGGTTCTCTGATGACTGCTCTAAGGAGTAGTAAGACGGTGTCCAAAGGTCTGTTGGGGGTATCAAAGCGATACCCTCGATGAATAGGGGTACCAACTGAGTACGAAATGAAGGTCCCCATAGTCGCCATACAAGTTATAGGAGGTGTCCAAAGAACGAAAAGGGTTCCATATTCGGCTGTTCCTACTATATGGTTCTCTGATGACTGCTCTAAGGAGTAGTAAGACGGTGTCCAAAGGTCTGTTGGGGGTATCAAAGCGATACCCTCGATGAATAGGGGTACCAACTGAGTACGAAATGAAGGTCCCCATAGTCGCCATACAAGTTATAGGAGGTGTCCAAAGAACGAAAAGGGTTCCATATTCGGCTGTTCCTACTATATGGTTCTCTGATGACTGCTCTAAGGAGTAGTAAGACGGTGTCCAAAGGTCTGTTGGGGGTATCAAAGCGATACCCTCGATGAATAGGGGTACCAACTGAGTACGATATGAAGGTCCCCATAGTCGCCATACAAGTTATAGGAGGTGTCCAAAGAACGAAAAGGGTTCCATATTCGGCTGTTCCTACTATATGGTTCTCTGATGACTGCTCTAAGGAGTAGTAAGACGGTGTCCAAAGGTCTGTTGGGGGTATCAAAGCGATACCCTCGATGAATAGGGGTACCAACTGAGTACGATATGAAGGTCCCCATAGTCGCCATACAAGTTATAGGAGGTGTCCAAAGAACGAAAAGGGTTCCATATTCGGCTGTTCCTACTATATGGTTCTCTGATGACTGCTCTAAGGAGTAGTAAGACGGTGTCCAAAGGTCTGTTGGGGGTATCAAAGCGATACCCTCGATGAATAGGGGTACCAACTGAGTACGAAATGAAGGTCCCCATAGTCGCCATACAAGTTATAGGAGGTGTCCAAAGAACGAAAAGGGTTCCATATTCGGCTGTTCCTACTATATGGTTCTCTGATGACTGCTCTAAGGAGTAGTAAGACGGTGTCCAAAGGTCTGTTGGGGGTATCAAAGCGATACCCTCGATGAATAGGGGTACCAACTGAGTACGAAATGAAGGTCCCCATAGTCGCCATACAAGTTATAGGAGGTGTCCAAAGAACGAAAAGGGTTCCATATTCGGCTGTTCCTACTATATGGTTCTCTGATGACTGCTCTAAGGAGTAGTAAGACGGTGTCCAAAGGTCTGTTGGGGGTATCAAAGCGATACCCTCGATGAATAGGGGTACCAACTGAGTACGATATGAAGGTCCCCATAGTCGCCATACAAGTTATAGGAGGTGTCCAAAGAACGAAAAG
The DNA here is from genome assembly GCF_013141755.1 of Anopheles stephensi. NCBI lineage: Eukaryota > Metazoa > Arthropoda > Insecta > Diptera > Culicidae > Anopheles > Anopheles stephensi. The sequence continues at coordinate 57,905 of NW_023405297.1, read as the reverse complement.
GGTTCCATATTCGGCTGTTCCTACTATATGGTTCTCTGATGACTGCTCTAAGGAGTAGTAAGACGGTGTCCAAAGGTCTGTTGGGGGTATCAAAGCGATACCCTCGATGAATAGGGGTACCAACTGAGTACGAAATGAAGGTCCCCATAGTCGCCATACAAGTTATAGGAGGTGTCCAAAGAACGAACAGGATTCCATATTCGGCTGTTCCTACTATATGGTTCTTTGGTGAATGCTCTAAGGAGTAGTAAGACGGTGTCCAAAGGTCTGTTGGGGGTATCAAAGCGATACCCTCGATGAATAGGGGTATCAACTGAGTACGATATGAAGGTCCCCATAGTCGCCATACAAGTTGTAGGAGGTGTCCAAAGAACGAAAAGGGTTCCATATTCGGCTGTTCCTACCATATGGTTCTCTGATGACTGCTCTAAGGAGTAGTAAGACGGTGTCCAAAGATCTTTTGGGGGTACCAAAGCAATACCCTCGATGAATAGGGGTACCAGCTGAGTACGAAATGAAGGTCCCCATAGTCGCCATACAAGTTGTAGCAGGTGTCCAAAGAACGAAAAGGGTTCCATATTCGGCTGTTCCTACTATATGGTTCTCTGATGACTGCTCTAAGGAGTAGTAAGACGGTGTCCAAAGGTCTTTTGGGGGTATCACAGCGATACCCTCGATGAATAGGGGTACCAACTGAGTACGAAATGAAGGTCCTCGAAGTCGCCATACAAGTTATAGGAGGTGTCCAAAGTACGAAAAGGGTTCCATATTCGGCTGTTCCTACTATATGGTTCCCTGATGGCTGCTCCAAGGAGTAGTAAGACTGTGTCCAAAGGTCTGTTCGGGGTATCAAAACGATACCCTCGATGAATAGGGGTACCAACTGAGTACGATATGCAGGTCCCCATAGTCGCCATACAAGTTATAGAAGGTGTCCAAAGAACGAACAGGATTCCATATTCGGCTGTTCCTACTATATGGTTCTTTGGTGAATGCTCTAAGGAGTAGTAAGACGGTGTCCAAAGGTCTGTTGGGGGTATCAAAGCGATACCCTCGATGAATAGGGGTACCAACTGAGTACGATATGAAGGTCCCCATAGTCGCCATACAAGTTATAGGAGGTGTCCAAAGAACGAAAAGGGTTCCATATTCGGCTGTTCCTACTATATGGTTCTCTGATGACTGCTCTAAGGAGTAGTAAGACGGTGTCCATAGGTCTGTTGGGGGTATCAAAGCGATAACCTCGATGAACAGGGGTACCAACTGAGTACGATATGAAGGTCCCCATAGTCGCCATACAAGTTATAGGAGGTGTCCAAAGAACGAAAAGGGTTCCATATTCGGCTGTTCCTACTATATGGTTCTCTGATGACTGCTCTAAGGAGTAGTAAGACGGTGTCCAAGGGTCTGTTGGGGGTATCAAAGCGATACCCTCGATGAATAGGGGTACCAACTGAGTACGACATGAAGGTCCTCATAGTCGCCATACAAGTTATAGAAGGTGTCCAAAGAACGAAAAGGGTTCCATATTCGGCTGTTTCTACTATATGGTTTTCTGATGACTGCTCTAAGGAGTAGTAAGACGGTGTCCAAGGGTCTGTTGGGGGTATCAAAGCGATACCCTCGATGAATAGGGGTACCAACTGAGTACGATATGAAGGTCCCATAGTCGCCATACAAGTTATAGAAGGTGTCCAAAGAACGAAAAGGGTTCCATATTCGGCTGTTCCTACTATATGGTTCTCTGATGACTGCTCTAAGGAGTAGTAAGACGGTGTCCAAAGGTCTGTTGGGGGTATCAAAGCGATACCCTCGATGAATAGGGGTACCAACTGAGTACGATATGAAGGTCCCAATAGTCGTCATACAAGTTATAGGAGGTGTCCAAAGTACGAAAAGGGTTCCATATTCGGCTGTTCCTACTATATGGTTCTCTGATGACTGCTCTAAGGAGTAGTAAGACGGTGTCCAAAGGTCTGTTGGGGGTATCAAAGCGATACCCTTGATGAATAGGGGTACCAACTGAGTACGAAATGAAGGGCCCAATAGTCACCATACAAGTTATAGGAGGTGTCCAAAGAACGAAAAGGGTTCCATATTCGGCTGTTCCTACTATATGGTTCTCTGATGACTGCTCTAAGGAGTAGTAAGACGGTGTCCAAAGGTCTGTTGGGGGTATCAAAGCGATACCCTCGATGAATAGGGGTACCAACTGAGTACGATATGAAGGTCCCCATAGTCGCCATACAAGTTATAGGAGGTGTCCGAAGCAAGAAAAGGGTTCCATATTCGGCTGTTCCTACTATATGGTTCTCTGATGACTGCTCTAAGGAGTAGTAAGACGGTGTCCAAAGGTCTGTTGGGGGTATCAAAGCGATACCCTCGATGAATAGGGGTACCAACTGAGTACGATATGAAGGTCCCCATAGTCGTCATACAAGTTATAGGAGGTGTCCAAAGTACGAAAAGGGTTCCATATTCGGCTGTTCCTACTATATGGTTCTCTGATGACTGCTCTAAGGAGTAGTAAGACGGTGTCCAAAGGTCTGTTGGGGGTATCAAAGCGATACCCTCGATGAATAGGGTTACCAACTGAGTACGACATGAAGGTCCCCATAGTCGCCATACAAGTTATAGGAGGTGTCCAAAGTACGAAAAGGGTTCCATATTCGGCTGTTCCTACTATATGGTTTTCTGATGACTGCTCTAAGGAGTAGTAAGACGGTGTCCAAAGGTCTGTTCGGGGTATCACAGCGATACCCTCGATGAATAAGGGTACCAACTGAGTACGATATGAAGGTCCCCATAGTCGCCATACAAGTTATAGGAGGTGTCCAAAGAACGAAAAGGGTTCCATATTCGGCTGTTCCTACTATATGGTTCTCTGATGACTGCTCTAAGGAGTAGTAAGACGGTGTCCAAAGGTCTGTTGGGGGTATCACAGCGATACCCTCGATGAATAGGGGTACCAACTGAGTACGAAATGAAGGTCCCATAGTCGCCATACAAGTTATAGGAGGTGTCCAAAGAACGAAAAGGGTTCCATATTCGGCTGTTCCTACTATATGGTTCTCTGATGACTGCTCTAAGGAGTAGTAAGACGGTGTCCAAAGGTCTGTTGGGGGTATCAAAGCGATACCCTCGATGAATAAGGGTACCAACTGAGTACGATATGAAGGTCCCCATAGTCGCCATACAAGTTATAGGAGGTGTCCAAAGAACGAAAAGGGTTCCATATTCGGCTGTTCTACTATATGGTTCTCTGATGACTGCTCTAAGGAGTAGTAAGACGGTGTCCAAAGGTCTGTTGGGGGTATCAAAGCGATACCCTCGATGAATAGGGGTACCAACTGAGTACGATATGAAGGTCCCATAGTCGTCATACAAGTTATAGGAGGTGTCCAAAGAACGAAAAGGGTTCCATATTCGGCTGTTTCCTACTATATGGTTCTCTGATGACTGCTCTAAGGAGTAGTAAGACGGTGTCCAAAGGTCTGTTGGGGGTATCAAAGCGATACCCTCGATGAATAGGGGTACCAACTGAGTACGAAATGAAGGTCCCCATAGTCGTCCATACAAGTTATAGGAGGTGTCCAAAGAACGAAAAGGGTTCCATATTCGGCTGTTCCTACTAAATGGTTCTCTGATGACTGCTCTAAGGAGTAGTAAGACGGTGTCCAAAGGTCTGTTGGGGGTATCAAAGCGATACCCTCGATGAATAGGGGTACCAACTGAGTACGAAATGAAGGTCCCCATAGTCGTCATACAAGTTATAGGAGGTGTCCAAAGAACGAAAAGGGTTCCATATTCGGCTGTTCCTACCATATGGTTCTCTGATGACTGCTCTAAGGAGTAGTAAGACGGTGTCCAAAGGTCTGTATGGGGGTATCAAAGCGATACCCTCGATGAATAGGGGTACCAACTGAGTACGAAATGAAGGTCCCCATAGTCGCCATACAAGTTATAGGAGGTGTCAAAGAACGAAAAGGGTTCCATATTCGGCTGTTCCTACTATATGGTTCTCTGATGACTGCTCTAAGGAGTAGTAAGACGGTGTCCAAAGGTCTGTTGGGGGTATCAAAACGATACCCTCGATGAATAGGGGTACCAACTGAGTACGACATGAAGGTCCCCATAGTCGCCATACAAGTTATAGGAGGTGTCCAAAGTACGAAAAGGGTTCCATATTCGGCTGTTCCTACTATATGGTTCTCTGATGACTGCTCTAAGGAGTAGTAAGACGGTGTCCAAAGGTCTGTTGGGGGTATCAAAGCGATACCCTCGATGAATATGGGTAGCAACTGAGTACGATATGAATGTCCCCATAGTCGCCATACAAGTTATAGGAGGTGTCCAAAGAACGAAAAGGGTTCCATATTCGTTTGTTTCTACTATATGGTTCTCTGATGACTGCTCTAAGGAGTAGTAAGACGGTGTCCAAGGTCTGTTGGGGGTATCAAAGCGATACCCTCGATGAATAGGGGTACCAACTGAGTACGACATGAAGGTCCTCATAGTCGCCATACAAGTTATAGAAGGTGTCCAAAGAACGAAAAGGGTTCCATATTCGGCTGTTCCTACTATATGGTTCTCTGATGACTGCTCTAAGGAGTAGTAAGACGGTGTCCAAGGGTCTGTTGGGGGTATCAAAGCGATACCCTCGATGAATAGGGGTACCAACTGAGTACGACATGAAGGTCCTCATAGTCGCCATACAAGTTATAGAAGGTGTCCAAAGAACGAAAAGGGTTCCATATTCGGCTGTTCCTACTATATGGTTCTCTGATGACTGCTCTAAGGAGTAGTAAGACGGTGTCCAAAGGTCTGTTGGGGGTATCAAAGCGATACCCTCGATGAATAGGGGTACCAACTGAGTACGATATGAAGGTCCCCATAGTCGTCATACAAGTTATAGGAGGTGTCCAAAGAACGAAAAGGGTTCCATATTCGGCTGTTCCTACTATATGGTTCTCTGATGACTGCTCTAAGGAGTAGTAAGACGGTGTCCAAAGGTCTGTTGGGGGTATCAAAGCGATACCCTCGATGAATAGGGGTACCAACTGAGTACGACATGAAGGTCCCCATAGTCGCCATACAAGTTATAGGAGGTGTCCAAAGAACGAAAAGGGTTCCATATTCGGCTGTTCCTACTATATGGTTCTCTGATGACTGCTCTAAGGAGTAGTAAGACGGTGTCCAAAGGTCTGTTGGGGGTATCAAAGCGATACCCTCGATGAATAGGGGTACCAACTGAGTACGATATGAAGGTCCCCATAGTCGCCATACAAGTTATAGGAGGTGTCCAAAGTACGAAAAGGGTTCCATATTCGGCTGTTCCTACTATATGGTTCTCTGATGACTGCTCTAAGGAGTAGTAAGACGGTGTCCAAAGGTCTGTTGGGGGTATCAAAGCGATACCCTCGATGAATAGGGGTACCAACTGAGTACGAAATGAAGGTCCCCATAGTCACCATACAAGTTATAGGAGGTGTCCAAAGAACGAAAAGGGTTCCATATTCGGCTGTTCCTACTATATGGTTCTCTGATGACTGCTCTAAGGAGTAGTAAGACGGTGTCCAAAGGTCTGTTGGGGGTATCAAAGCGATACCCTCGATGAATAGGGGTACCAACTGAGTACGAAATGAAGGTCCCCATAGTCGCCATACAAGTTATAGGAGGTGTCCAAAGAACGAAAAGGGTTCCATATTCGGCTGTTCCTACCATATGGTTCTCTGATGACTGCTCTAAGGAGTAGTAAGACGGTGTCCAAAGGTCTGTTGGGGGTATCAAAGCGATACCCTCGATGAATAGGGGTACCAACTGAGTACGACATGAAGGTCCCATAGTCGCCATACAAGTTATAGGAGGTGTCCAAAGAACGAAAAGGGTTCCATATTCGGCTGTTCCTACTATATGGTTCTCTGATGACTGCTCTAAGGAGTAGTAAGACGGTGTCCAAAGGTCTGTTGGGGGTATCAAAGCGATACCCTCGATGAATAGGGGTACCAACTGAGTACGATATGAAGGTCCCCATAGTCGCCATACAAGTTATAGGAGGTGTCCAAAGAACGAAAAGGGTTCCATATTCGGCTGTTCCTACTATATGGTTCTCTGATGACTGCTCTAAGGAGTAGTAAGACGGTGTCCAAAGGTCTGTTGGGGGTATCAAAGCGATACCCTCGATGAATAGGGGTACCAACTGAGTACGATATGAAGGTCCCCATAGTCGTCATACAAGTTATAGGAGGTGTCCAAAGTACGAAAAGGGTTCCATATTCGGCTGTTCCTACTATATGGTTCTCTGATGACTGCTCTAAGGAGTAGTAAGACGGTGTCCAAAGGTCTGTTGGGGGTATCAAAGCGATACCCTCGATGAATAGGGGTACCAACTGAGTACGACATGAAGGTCCCCATAGTCGCCATACAAGTTATAGGAGGTGTCCAAAGTACGAAAAGGGTTCCATATTCGGCTGTTCCTACTATATGGTTCTCTGATGACTGCTCTAAGGAGTAGTAAGACGGTGTCCAAAGGTCTGTTGGGGGTATCAAAGCGATACCCTCGATGAATAGGGTTACCAACTGAGTACGATATGAAGGTCCGCATAGTCGCCATACAAGTTATAGGAGGTGTCCAAAGAACGAAAAGGGTTCCATATTCGGCTGTTCCTACTATATGGTTCTCTGATGACTGCTCTAAGGAGTAGTAAGACGGTGTCCAAAGGTCTGTTGGGGGTATCACAAGCGATACCCTCGATGAATAGGGGTACCAACTGAGTACGAAATGAAGGTCCCATAGTCGCCATACAAGTTATAGGAGGTGTCCAAAGAACGAAAAGGGTTCCATATTCGGCTGTTCCTACCATATGGTTCTCTGATGACTGCTCTAAGGAGTAGTAAGACGGTGTCCAAAGGTCTGTTGGGGGTATCACAGCGATACCCTCGATGAATAGGGGTACCAACTGAGTACGATATGAAGGTCCCCATAGTCGCCATACAAGTTATAGGAGGTGTCCAAAGAACGAAAAGGGTTCCATATTCGGCTGTTCCTACATATGGTTCTCTGATGACTGCTCTAAGGAGTAGTAAGACGGTGTCCAAAGGTCTGTTGGGGGTATCACAGCGATACCCTCGATGAATAGGGGTACCAACTGAGTACGATATGAAGGTCCCCATAGTCGCCATACAAGTTATAGGAGGTGTCCAAAGTACGAAAAGGGTTCCATATTCGGCTGTTCCTACTATATGGTTCTCTGATGACTGCTCTAAGGAGTAGTAAGACGGTGTCCAAAGGTCTGTTGGGGGTATCACAGCGATACCCTCGATGAATAGGGGTACCAACTGAGTACGAAATGAAGGTCCCATAGTCGTCATACAAGTTATAGGAGGTGTCCAAAGAACGAAAAGGGTTCCATATTCGGCTGTTCCTACTATATGGTTCTCTGATGACTGCTCTAAGGAGTAGTAAGACGGTGTCCAAAGGTCTGTTGGGGGTATCAAAGCGATACCCTCGATGAATAGGGGTACCAACTGAGTACGATATGAAGGTCCCCATAGTCGCCATACAAGTTATAGGAGGTGTCCAAAGAACGAAAAGGGTTCCATATTCGGCTGTTCCTACTATATGGTTCTCTGATGACTGCTCTAAGGAGTAGTAAGACGGTGTCCAAAGGTCTGTTGGGGGTATCAAAGCGATACCCTCGATGAATAGGGTACCAACTGAGTACGATATGAAGGTCCCATAGTCGTCATACAAGTTATAGGAGGTGTCCAAAGAACGAAAAGGGTTCCATATTCGGCTGTTCCTACTATATGGTTCTCTGATGACTGCTCTAAGGAGTAGTAAGACGGTGTCCAAAGGTCTGTTGGGGGTATCACAGCGATACCCTCGATGAATAGGGGTACCAACTGAGTACGAAATGAAGGTCCCATAGTCGCCATACAAGTTATAGGAGGTGTCCAAAGAACGAAAAGGGTTCCATATTCGGCTGTTCCTACTATATGGTTCTCTGATGACTGCTCTAAGGAGTAGTAAGACGGTGTCCAAAGGTCTGTTGGGGGTATCACAGCGATACCCTCGATGAATAGGGGTACCAACTGAGTACGAAATGAAGGTCCCATAGTCGCCATACAAGTTATAGGAGGTGTCCAAAGAACGAAAAGGGTTCCATATTCGGCTGTTCCTACTATATGGTTCTCTGATGACTGCTCTAAGGAGTAGTAAGACGGTGTCCAAAGGTCTGTTGGGGGTATCACAGCGATACCCTCGATGAATAGGGGTACCAACTGAGTACGAAATGAAGGTCCCCATAGTCGCCATACAAGTTATAGGAGGTGTCCAAAGAACGAAAAGGGTTCCATATTCGGCTGTTCCTACTATATGGTTCTCTGATGACTGCTCTAAGGAGTAGTAAGACGGTGTCCAAAGGTCTGTTGGGGGTATCAAAGCGATACCCTCGATGAATAGGGGTACCAACTGAGTACGATATGAAGGTCCCCATAGTCGCCATACAAGTTATAGGAGGTGTCCAAAGAACGAAAAGGGTTCCATATTCGGCTGTTTCCTACTATATGGTTCTCTGATGACTGCTCTAAGGAGTAGTAAGACGGTGTCCAAAGGTCTGTTGGGGGTATCAAAGCGATACCCTCGATGAATAGGGGTACCAACTGAGTACGATATGAAGGTCCCATAGTCGTCATACAAGTTATAGGAGGTGTCCAAAGAACGAAAAGGGTTCCATATTCGGCTGTTCCTACTATATGGTTCTCTGATGACTGCTCTAAGGAGTAGTAAGACGGTGTCCAAAGGTCTGTTGGGGGTATCACAGCGATACCCTCGATGAATAGGGGTACCAACTGAGTACGAAATGAAGGTCCCATAGTCGTCATACAAGTTATAGGAGGTGTCCAAAGAACGAAAAGGGTTCCATATTCGGCTGTTCCTACTATATGGTTCTCTGATGACTGCTCTAAGGAGTAGTAAGACGGTGTCCAAAGGTCTGTTGGGGGTATCACAGCGATACCCTCGATGAATAGGGGTACCAACTGAGTACGAAATGAAGGTCCCATAGTCGTCATACAAGTTATAGGAGGTGTCCAAAGAACGAAAAGGGTTCCATATTCGGCTGTTCCTACTATATGGTTCTCTGATGACTGCTCTAAGGAGTAGTAAGACGGTGTCCAAAGGTCTGTTGGGGGTATCACAGCGATACCCTCGATGAATAGGGGTACCAACTGAGTACGATATGAAGGTCCCCATAGTCGCCATACAAGTTATAGGAGGTGTCCAAAGAACGAAAAGGGTTCCATATTCGGCTGTTCCTACTATATGGTTCTCTGATGACTGCTCTAAGGAGTAGTAAGACGGTGTCCAAAGGTCTGTTGGGGGTATCACAGCGATACCCTCGATGAATAGGGGTACCAACTGAGTACGATATGAAGGTCCCATAGTCGCCATACAAGTTATAGGAGGTGTCCAAAGAACGAAAAGGGTTCCATATTCGGCTGTTCCTACTATATGGTTCTCTGATGACTGCTCTAAGGAGTAGTAAGACGGTGTCCAAAGGTCTGTTGGGGGTATCAAAGCGATACCCTCGATGAATAGGGGTACCAACTGAGTACGATATGAAGGTCCCATAGTCGTCATACAAGTTATAGGAGGTGTCCAAAGAACGAAAAGGGTTCCATATTCGGCTGTTCCTACCATATGGTTCTCTGATGACTGCTCTAAGGAGTAGTAAGACGGTGTCCAAAGGTCTGTTGGGGGTATCAAAGCGATACCCTCGATGAATAGGGGTACCAACTGAGTACGATATGAAGGTCCCATAGTCGTCATACAAGTTAAAGGAGGTGTCCAAAGAACGAAAAGGGTTCCATATTCGGCTGTTCCTACCACATGGTTCTCTGATGACTGCTCTAAGGAGTAGTAAGACGGTGTCCAAAGGTCTGTTGGGGGTATCACAGCGATACCCTCGATGAATAGGGGTACCAACTGAGTACGATATCCATGTCCCATAGCCGTCATACAGGTTATAGGAGGGAGAGGCGAACTGTCAACTGAAGCGAGCGGACGCCTTTCGTGAGCTTTTGGTGAAAACAGATTATCGAATGGAAACTATATTGAAAACAGTGAAACGTGCGTGCAAAGTGTTTAGTTATCCAGTTTGTACGCCACCTGTGTGAAGTTTCGGTGAAAATCCGTGCAAATATAGTATAAAACGGCACACAAACATTGCGTCGCGCTTCGGCGCGTGTGACCAAAAAAGTGCATGTGTGGTTAGGTGAGTGCGTGCGTGCGAAGCGCTCCCTTACGGTGCGGATGAAAGGGAGCCCGCAACCGCAGTTTGGTTGAGAAAACCTTTCAGGAGTGTAAAAGTGCTGTGCAAATCACCTCCGAAAAGAGAAAACAAACATTCAGTGGTAAAAACAGCATCAAAAAAGAGTGAAAAACGACGTGGCATAAACACGTGCTAAGGGCACACGCACTTAGTAGGGCAGTGTGTGTCAGTGTCGGTTAGTGCGTGCGAGGTGTGTTGTTTGCTTATAGGCTGACAAGTGCACAGTGGAGAGCTCATCGGACATTCCGGTTGATGTCCTGGGAGAGCTCTTCTCTTTAGTGCCACCAGCGCCACCTATGGGGCACTAGCTCAAGTCCTATCAAAGACACACACCATAAAAGCTCCGCACTGAGCTTTTGCCATAAAGGCGAATGCGGACCGCATACCGGCTAGGCGCAGAAGTCTAGCAACTGCTGGGCAGAGCAACGAACCGGACAGCGGTAGCCATGCAAGAGGAGGAGAGCGGGTCTGATGGGTCGGTGGATGCAGAGGCCACCGTAACCGTCAAACCGAAAAAAATGAAGATGTCGCCGCGAGTAGTGGTGACGCTCCTGTCGCCGGGAACGCTGTCGTCACTATGCAGCGCAACGAGAGCACCCACGCCAGCCCCGAGGGAAACGCCAGGGACAACATGAGAGTCGGATGCGGGAGCGCGGACGAGTACCATCCCCGCCCCCACACCGTCACCACGGAGATCGGTATCTCCCGAGATGCTGGCGCCAGTCGCATCGCCGTCGGTAGAGGAATAAAAAAAAAAGTTATTGGAGGTGTCCCAAGAACGAAAAGGGTTCCATATTCGGCTGTTACTACTAAATGGTTCTCTGATGACTGCTCTAAGGAGTAGTAAGACGGTGTCCAAAGGTCTGTAAGGGGTATCAAAGCGATACCCTCGATGAATAGGGGTACCAACTGAGTACGATATGAAGGTCCGCATAGTCGCCATACAAATTATAGGAGGTGTCCAAAGTACGAAAAGGGTTCCATATTCGGCTCTTCCTACTATATGGTTCTCTGGTGACTGCTCTAAGGAGTAGTAAGACGGTGTCCAAAGGTCTGTTGGGGGTATCACAGCGATACCCTCGATGAATAGGGGTACCAACTGAGTACGATATGAAGGTCCCCATAGTCGCCATACAAGTTATAGGAGGTGTCCAAAGAACGAAAAGGGTTCCATATTCGGCTGTTCCTACTATATGGTTCTCTGATGACTGCTTTAAGGAGTAGTAAGACGGTGTCCAAAGGTCTGTTGGGGGTATCACAGCGATACCCTTCGATGAATAGGGGTACCAACTGAGTACGATATGAAGGTCCCCATAGTCGCCATACAAGTTAAGGAGATGTCCAAAGAACGAAAAGGGTTCCATATTCGGCTGTTTCTACTCTATGGTTCTCTGATGACTGCTCTAAGGAGTAGTAAGACGGTGTCCAAAGGTCTGTTGGGGGTATCACAGCGATACCCTCGATGAATAGGGGTACCAACTGAGTACGAAATGAAGGTCCCATAGTCGTCATACAAGTTATAGGAGGTGTCCAAAGAACGAAAAGGGTTCCATATTCGGCTGTTTCTACTATATGGTTCTCTGATGACTGCTTTAAGGAGTAGTAAGACGGTGTCCAAAGGTCTGTTGGGGGTATCACAGCGATACCTTCGATGAATAGGGGTACCAACTGAGTACGAAATGAAGGTCCCATAGTCGTCATACAAGTTATAGGAGGTGTCCAAAGAACGAAAAGGGTTCCATATTCGGCTGTTCCTACTATATGGTTCTCTGATGACTGCTTTAAGGAGTAGTAAGACGGTGTCCAAAGGTCTGTTGGGGGTATCAAAGCGATACCCTCGATGAATAGGGGTACCAACTGAGTACGATATGAAGGTCCCATAGTCGCCATACAAGTTATAGGAGGTGTCCAAAGAACGAAAAGAGTTCCATATTCGGCTGTTCCTACCACATGGTACTCTGAAGACTGCTCTAAGGAGTAGTAAGACGGTGTCCAAAGGTCTGTTGGGGGTATCAAAGCGATACCCTCGATGAATAGGGGTACCAACTGAGTACGATATGAAGGTCCCATAGTCGTCATACAAGTTATAGGAGGTGTCCAAAGAACGAAAAGGGTTCCATATTCGGCTGTTCCTACTACATGGTTCTCTGATGACTGCTCTAAGGAGTAGTAAGACGGTGTCCAAAGGTCTGTTGGGGGTATCAAAGCGATACCCTCGATGAATAGGGGTACCAACTGAGTACGATATGAAGGTCCCCATAGTCGCCATACAAGTTATAGGAGTTGTCCAAAGAACGAAAAGGGTTCCATATTCGGCTGTTCCTACTATATGGTTCTCTGATGACTGCTCTAAGGAGTAGTAAGACGGTGTCCAAAGGTCTGTTGGGGGTATCAAAGCGATACCCTCGATGAATAGGGGTACCAACTGAGTACGAAATGAAGGTCCCATAGTCGTCATACAAGTTATAGGAGGTGTCCAAAGAACGAAAAGGGTTCCATATTCGGCTGTTTCTACTATATGGTTCTCTGATGACTGCTTTAAGGAGTAGTAAGACGGTGTCCAAAGGTCTGTTGGGGGTATCACAGCGATACCCTCGATGAATAGGGGTACCAACTGAGTACGATATGAAGGTCCCCATAGTCGCCATACAAGTTAAAGGAGATGTCCAAAGAACGAAAAGGGTTCCATATTCGGCTGTTCCTACTATATGGTTCTCTGATGACTGCTCTAAGGAGTAGTAAGACGGTGTCCAAAGGTCTGTTGGGGTTATCACAGCGATACCCTCGATGTATAGGGTACCAACTGAGTACGATATGAAGGTCCCATAGTCGTCATACAAGTTATAGGAGGTGTCCAAAGAACGAAAAGGGTTCCATATTCGGCTGTTCCTACTATATGGTTCTTTGATGACTGCTTTAAGGAGTAGTAAGACGGTGTCCAAAGGTCTGTTGGGGGTATCACAGCGATACCCTCGATGAATAGGGGTACCAACTGAGTACGAAATGAAGGTCCCATAGTCGTCATACAAGTTATAGGAGGTGTCCAAAGAACGAAAATGGTTCCATATTCGGCTGTTCCTACTAGATGGTTCTCTGATGACTGCTCTAAGGAGAAGTAAGACGGTGTCCAAAGGTCTGTTGGGGGTATCAAAGCGATACCCTCGATGAATAGGGGTACCAACTGAGTACGATATGAAGGTACCCATAGTCGCCATATAAGTTAAAGGAGGTGTCCAAAGAACGAAAAGGGTTCCATATTCGGCTGTTCCTACCACATGGTACTCTGAAGACTGCTCTAAGGAGTAGTAAGACGGTGTCCAAAGGTCTGTTGGGGGTATCAAAGCGATACCCTCGATGAATAGGGGAACCAACTGAGTACGATATGAAGGTCCCATAGTCGTCATACAAGTTATAGGAGGTGTCCAAAGAACGAAAAGGGTTCCATATTCGGCTGTTCCTACCACATGGTTCTCTGATGACTGCTCTAAGGAGTAGTAAGACGGTGTCCAAAGGTCTGTTGGGGGTATCACAGCGATACCCTCGATGAATAGGGGTACCAACTGAGTACGATATCCAGGTCCCATAGTCGACATACAAGTTATAGGAGGGAGAGGCGAACTGTCAACTGAAGCGAGCGGACGCCTTTTGTGAGCTTCTGGTGAAAACAGATTATCGAAAGGAAACTTTATTGAAAACAGTGAAACGTGCGTGCAAAGTGTTTAGTTATCCAGTTTGTATGCCACCTGTGTGAAGTTTTGGTGAAAATCCGTGCAAATATAGTATAAAACGGCACACAAACATTGCGTCGCGCTTCGGCGCGTGTGACCAAAAAAGTGCGTGTGTGGTTAGGTGAGTGCGTGCGTGCGAAGCGCTCCCTTTCGGTGCGGATGAAAGGGAGTCCGCAGCTGCAGTTTGGTTGAGAAAACCTTTCAGGAGTGTAAAAGTGCTGTGCAAATCACCTCCGAAAAGAGAAAGCAAACATTCAGTGGCAAAAACAGCATCAAAAAAGAGTGAAAAACGACGTGGCATAAACACGTGCTAAGGGCACACGCACTTAGTAGGGCAGTGTGTGTCAGTGTCGGTTAGTGCGTGCGAGGAGTGTTGTTTGCTTATAGGCTGACAAGTGCACAGTGGAGAGCTCATCGGATATTCCGGTTGATGTCCTGGGAGAGCTCTTCTCTTTAGTGCCACCAGCGCCACCTATGGGGCACTAGCTCAAGTCCTATCAAAGACACACACCATAAAAGCTCCGCACTGTGCTTTTGCCATAAAGGCGAATGCGGACCGCATACCGGCTAGGCGCAGAAGTCTAGCAACTGCTGGGCAGAGCAACGAACCGGACAGCGGTAGCCATGCAAGAGGAGGAGAGCGGGTCTGATGGGTCGGTGGATGCAGAGGCCACCGTAACCGTCAAACCGAAAAAAATGAAGATGTCGCCGCGAGTAGTGGTGACGCTCCTGTCGCCGGGAACGCTGTCGTCACTATGCAGCGCAACGGGAGCACCCACGCCAGCCCCGAGGGGAACGCCAGGGACACCAGGAGAGCCGGATGCGGGAGCGCGGACGAGTACCGCCCCCGCCCCCACACCGTCACCACGGAGATCGGTATCTCCCGAGATGCTGGCGCCAGTCGCATCACCGTCGGTAGAGGAATAAAAAAATATGTATATATATAAGAAAAATATAAAAAAGTTATAGGAGGTGTCCAAAGAACGAAAAGGGTTCCATATTCGGCTGTTCCTACTATATGGTTCTCTGATGACTGCTCCAAGGAGTAGTAAGACGGTGTCCAAAGGTCTGTTGGGGGTATCACAGCGATACCCTCGATGAATAGGGGTACCAACTGAGTACGAAATGAAGGTCCCCATAGTCGTCATACAAGTTATAGGAGGTGTCCAAAGAACAAAAAGGGTTCCATATTCGTTTGTTTCTACTATATGGTTTTCTGATGACTGCTCTAAGGAGTAGTAAGACGGTGTCCAAGGGTCTGTTGGGGGTATCAAAGCGATACCCTCGATGAATAGGGGTACCAACTGAGTACGACGTGAAGGTCCTCATAGTCGCCATACAAGTTATAGGAGGTGTCCAAAGCACGAAAAGGGTTCCATATTCGGCTGTTTTTACTATATGGTTCTCTGATGACTGCTTTAAGGGGTAGTAAGACGGTGTCCAAAGGTCTGTAAGGGGTATCAAAGCGATACCCTCGATGAATAAGGGTACCAACTGAGTACGATATGAAGGTCCCCATAGTCGCCATACAAGTTATAGGAGGTGTCCAAAGTACGAAAAGGGTTCCATATTCGGCTGTTCCTCCTAAATGGTTCTCTGATGACTGCTCTAAGGAGTAGTAAGACGGTGTCCAAAGGTCTGTTGGGGGTATCACAGCGATACCCTCGATGAATAGGGGTACCAACTGAGTACGAAATGAAGGTCCCCATAGTCGTCATACAAGTTATAGGAGGTGTCCAAAGAACAAAAAGGGTTCCATATTCGTTTGTTTCTACTATATGGTTTTCTGATGACTGCTCTAAGGAGTAGTAAGACGGTGTCCAAGGGTCTGTTGGGGGTATCAAAGCGATACCCTCGATGAATAGGGGTACCAACTGAGTACGACATGAAGGTCCTCATAGTCGCCATACAAGTTATAGAAGGTGTCCAAAGAACGAAAAGGGTTCCATATTCGGCTGTTCCTACTATATGGTTCTCTGATGACTGCTCTAAGGAGTAGTAAGACGGTGTCCAAAGGTCTGTTGGGGGTATCAAAGCGATACCCTCGATGAATAGGGGTACCAACTGAGTACGATATGAAGGTCCCAATAGTCGCCATACAAGTTATAGGAGGTGTCCAAAGTACGAAAAGGGTTCCATATTCGGCTGTTCCTACTATATGGTTCTCTGATGACTGCTCTAAGGAGTAGTAAGACGGTGTCCAAAGGTCTGTTGGGGGTATCAAAGCGATACCCTTGATGAATAGGGGTACCAACTAAGAACGAAATGAAGGGCCCCATAGTCACCATACAAGTTATAGGAGGTGTCCAAAGAACGAAAAGGGTTCCATATTCGGCTGTTCCTACTATATGGTTCTCTGATGACTGCTCTAAGGAGTAGTAAGACGGTGTCCAAAGGTCTGTTGGGGGTATCAAAGCGATACCCTCGATGAATAGGGGTACCAACTGAGTACGAAATGAAGGTCCCCATAGTCGCCATACAAGTTATAGGAGGTGTCCAAAGAACGAAAAGGGTTCCATATTCGGCTGTTCCTAGCATATGGTTCTCTGATGACTGCTCTAAGGAGTAGTAAGACGGTGTCCAAAGGTCTGTTGGGGGTATCAAAGCGATACCCTCGATGAATAGGGGTACCAACTGAGTACGACATAAAGGTGCCCATAGTCGCCATACAAGTTATAGGAGGTGTCCAAAGAACGAAAAGGGTTCCATATTCGGCTGTTCCTACTATATGGTTCTCTGATGACTGCTCTAAGGAGTAGTAAGACGGTGTCCAAAGGTCTGTTGGGGGTATCAAAGCGATACCCTCGATGAATAGGGGTACCAACTGAGTACGATATGAAGGTCCCCATAGTCGCCATACAAGTTATAGGAGGTGTCCGAAGCAAGAAAAGGGTTCCATATTCGGCTGTTCCTACTATATGGTTCTCTGATGACTGCTCTAAGGAGTAGTAAGACGGTGTCCAAAGGTCTGTTGGGGGTAACACAACGATACCCTCGATGAATAAGGGTACCAACTGAGTACGAAATGAAGGTCCCCATAGTCGCCATACAAGTTATAGGAGGTGTCCAAAGAACGAAAAGGGTTCCATATTCGGCTGTTCCTACCATATGGTTCTCTGATGACTGCTCTAAGGAGTAGTAAGACGGTGTCCAAAGGTCTGTTGGGGGTATCACAGCGATACCCTCGATGAATAGGGGTACCAACTGAGTACGAAATGAAGGTCCCCATAGTCGCCATACAAGTTATAGGAGGTGTCCAAAGAACGAAAAGGGTTCCATATTCGGCTGTTTCTACTATATGGTTCTCTGATGACTGCTTTAAGGAGTAGTAAGACGGTGTCCAAAGGTCTGTTGGGGGTATCAAAGCGATACCCTCGATGAATAAGGGTACCAACTGAGTACGATATGAAGGTCCCATAGTCGTCATACAAGTTATAGGAGGTGTCCAAAGAACGAAAAGGGGTTCCATATTCGGCTGTTTCTACTATATGGTTCTCTGATGACTGCTCTAAGGAGTAGTAAGACGGTGACCAAAAGTCTGTTGGGGGTAACACAACGATACCCTCGATGAATAGGGGTACCAACTGAGTACGATATGAAGGTCCCCATAGTCGCCATACAAGTTATAGGAGGTGTCCGAAGCAAGAAAAGGGTTCCATATTCGGCTGTTCCTACTATATGGTTCTCTGATGACTGCTCTAAGGAGTAGTAAGACGGTGTCCAAAAGTCTGTTGGGGGTAACACAACGATACCCTCGATGAATAAGGGTACCAACTGAGTACGAAATGAAGGTCCCCATAGTCGCCATACAAGTTATAGGAGGTGTCCGAAGCAAGAAAAGGGTTCCATATTCGGCTGTTCCTACTATATGGTTCTCTGATGACTGCTCTAAGGAGTAGTAAGACGGTGTCCAAAGGTCTGTTGGGGGTAACACAACGATACCCTCGATGAATAAGGGTACCAACTGAGTACGAAATGAAGGTCCCCATAGTCGCCATACAAGTTATAGGAGGTGTCCAAAGAACGAAAAGGGTTCCATATTCGGCTGTTTCTACTATATGGTTCTCTGATGACTGCTTTAAGGAGTAGTAAGACGGTGTCCAAAGGTCTGTTGGGGGTATCAAAGCGATACCCTCGATGAATAAGGGTACCAACTGAGTACGATATGAAGGTCCCATAGTCGTCATACAAGTTATAGGAGGTGTCCAAAGAACGAAAAGGGTTCCATATTCGGCTGTTCCTACTATATGGTTCTCTGATGACTGCTCTAAGGAGTAGTAAGACGGTGTCCAAAGGTCTGTTGGGGGTATCAAAGCGATACCCTCGATGAATAGGGGTACCAACTGAGTACGATATGAAGGTCCCCATAGTCGCCATACAAGTTATAGGAGGTGTCCGAAGCAAGAAAAGGGTTCCATATTCGGCTGTTCCTACTATATGGTTCTCTGATGACTGCTCTTAGGAGTAGTAAGACGGTGTCCAAAAGTCTGTTGGGGGTAACACAACGATACCCTCGATGAATAAGGGTACCAACTGAGTACGAAATGAAGGTCCCCATAGTCGCCATACAAGTTATAGGAGGTGTCCGAAGCAAGAAAAGGGTTCCATATTCGGCTGTTCCTACTATATGGTTCTCTGATGACTGCTCTAAGGAGTAGTAAGACGGTGTCCAAAAGTCTGTTGGGGGTAACACAACGATACCCTCGATGAATAAGGGTACCAACTGAGTACGAAATGAAGGTCCCCATAGTCGCCATACAAGTTATAGGAGGTGTCCAAAGAACGAAAAGGGTTCCATATTCGGCTGTTCCTACCATATGGTTCTCTGATGACTGCTCTAAGGAGTAGTAAGACGGTGTCCAAAGGTCTGTTGGGGGTATCACAGCGATACCCTCGATGAATAGGGGTACCAACTGAGTACGAAATGAAGGTCCCCATAGTCGCCATACAAGTTATAGGAGGTGTCCAAAGAACGAAAAGGGTTCCATATTCGGCTGTTTCTACTATATGGTTCTCTGATGACTGCTTTAAGGAGTAGTAAGACGGTGTCCAAAGGTCTGTTGGGGGTATCAAAGCGATACCCTCGATGAATAAGGGTACCAACTGAGTACGATATGAAGGTCCCATAGTCGTCATACAAGTTATAGGAGGTGTCCAAAGAACGAAAAGGGGTTCCATATTCGGCTGTTTCTACTATATGGTTCTCTGATGACTGCTCTAAGGAGTAGTAAGACGGTGACCAAAAGTCTGTTGGGGGTAACACAACGATACCCTCGATGAATAAGGGTACCAACTGAGTACGAAATGAAGGTCCCCATAGTCGCCATACAAGTTATAGGAGGTGTCCAAAGAACGAAAAGGGTTCCATATTCGGCTGTTCCTACCATATGGTTCTCTGATGACTGCTCTAAGGAGTAGTAAGACGGTGTCCAAAGGTCTGTTGGGGGTATCACAGCGATACCCTCGATGAATAGGGGTACCAACTGAGTACGATATGAAGGTCCCCATAGTCGCCATACAAGTTATAGGAGGTGTCCAAAGAACGAAAAGGGTTCCATATTCGGCTGTTCCTAGCATTTGGTTCTCTGATGACTGCTTTAAGGAGTAGTATGACGGTGTCCAAAGGTCTGTTGGGGGTATCAAAGCGATACCCTCGATGAATAAGGGTACCAACTGAGTACGATATGAAGGTCCCCATAGTCGCCATACAAGTTATAGGAGGTGTCCAAAGAACGAAAAGGGTTCCATATTCGGCTGTTTCTACTATATGGTTCTCTGATGACTGCTTTAAGGAGTAGTAAGACGGTGTCCAAAGGTCTGTTGGGGGTATCAAAGCGATACCCTCGATGAATAAGGGTACCAACTGAGTACGATATGAAGGTCCCATAGTCGTCATACAAGTTATAGGAGGTGTCCAAAGAACGAAAAGGGGTTCCATATTCGGCTGTTTCTACTATATGGTTCTCTGATGACTGCTCTAAGGAGTAGTAAGACGGTGTCCAAAGGTCTGTTGGGGGTATCACAGCGATACCCTCGATGAATAGGGGTACCAACTGAGTACGAAATGAAGGTCCCCATAGTCGCCATACAAGTTATAGGAGGTGTCCAAAGAACGAAAAGGGTTCCATATTCGGCTGTTTCTACTATATGGTTCTCTGATGACTGCTTTAAGGAGTAGTAAGACGGTGTCCAAAGGTCTGTTGGGGGTATCAAAGCGATACCCTCGATGAATAAGGGTACCAACTGAGTACGATATGAAGGTCCCATAGTCGTCATACAAGTTATAGGAGGTGTCCAAAGAACGAAAAGGGGTTCCATATTCGGCTGTTTCTACTATATGGTTCTCTGATGACTGCTCTAAGGAGTAGTAAGACGGTGACCAAAAGTCTGTTGGGGGTAACACAACGATACCCTCGATGAATAAGGGTACCAACTGAGTACGAAATGAAGGTCCCCATAGTCGCCATACAAGTTATAGGAGGTGTCCAAAGAACGAAAAGGGTTCCATATTCGGCTGTTCCTACCATATGGTTCTCTGATGACTGCTCTAAGGAGTAGTAAGACGGTGTCCAAAGGTCTGTTGGGGGTATCACAGCGATACCCTCGATGAATAGGGGTACCAACTGAGTACGATATGAAGGTCCCCATAGTCGCCATACAAGTTATAGGAGGTGTCCAAAGAACGAAAAGGGTTCCATATTCGGCTGTTCCTAGCATTTGGTTCTCTGATGACTGCTTTAAGGAGTAGTAAGACGGTGTCCAAAGGTCTGTTGGGGGTATCAAAGCGATACCCTCGATGAATAAGGGTACCAACTGAGTACGATATGAAGGTCCCATAGTCGTCATACAAGTTATAGGAGGTGTCCAAAGAACGAAAAGGGGTTCCATATTCGGCTGTTTCTACTATATGGTTCTCTGATGACTGCTCTAAGGAGTAGTAAGACGGTGTCCAAAGGTCTGTTGGGGGTATCACAGCGATACCCTCGATGAATAAGGGTACCAACTGAGTACGATATGAAGGTCCCCATAGTCGCCATACAAGTTATAGGAGGTGTCCAAAGAACGAAAAGGGTTCCATATTCGGCTGTTTCTACTATATGGTTCTCTGATGACTGCTTTAAGGAGTAGTAAGACGGTGTCCAAAGGTCTGTTGGGGGTATCAAAGCGATACCCTCGATGAATAAGGGTACCAACTGAGTACGATATGAAGGTCCCATAGTCGTCATACAAGTTATAGGAGGTGTCCAAAGAACGAAAAGGGGTTCCATATTCGGCTGTTTCTACTATATGGTTCTCTGATGACTGCTCTAAGGAGTAGTAAGACGGTGTCCAAAGGTCTGTTGGGGGTATCACAGCGATACCTTCGATGAATAGGGGTACCAACTGAGTACGAAATGAAGGTCCCATAGTCGTCATACAAGTTATAGGAGGTGTCCAAAGAACGAAAAGGGTTCCATATTCGGTTGTTTCTACTATATTATTCTCTGATGACTGCTCTAAGGAGTAGTAAGACGGTGTCCAAAGGTCTGTTGGGGGTATCACAGCGATACCCTCGATGAATAGGGGTACCAACTGAGTACGAAATGAAGGTCCCATAGTCGTCATACAAATAATAGGAGGTGTCCAAAGAACGAAAAAGGATTCCATATTCGGCTGTTCCTACTAAATGGTTCTCTGATGACTGCTCTAAGGAGTAGTATCACGGTGTCCAAAGGTCTGTTGGGGGTATCACAGCGATACCCTCGATGAATAGGGTACCAACTGAGTACGAAATGAAGGTCCCCATAGTCGCCATACAAGTTAAAGGAGATGTCCAAAGAACGAAAAGGGTTCCATATTCGGCTGTTTCTACTATATGGTTCTCTGATGACTGCTCTAAGGAGTAGTAAGACGGTGTCCAAAGGTCTGTTGGGGGTATCAAATCGATACCCTCGATGAATAAGGGTACCAACTGAGTACGATATGAAGGTCCCCATAGTCGCCATACAAGTTATAGGAGGTGTCCAAAGAACGAAAAGGGTTCCATATTCGGCTGTTCCTACTATATGGTTCTCTGATGACTGCTCTAAGGAGTAGTAAGACGGTGTCCAAAGGTCTGTTGGGGGTATCAAAGCGATACCCTCGATGAATAAGGGTACCAACTGAGTACGATATGAAGGTCCCATAGTCGTCATACAAGTTATAGGAGGTGTCCAAAGAACGAAAAGGGTTCCATATTCGGCTGTTTCTACTATATGGTTCTCTGATGACTGCTCTAAGGAGTAGTAAGACGGTGTCCAAAGGTCTGTTGGGGGTATCACAGCGATACCTTCGATGAATAGGGGTACCAACTGAGTACGAAATGAAGGTCCCATAGTCGTCATACAAGTTATAGGAGGTGTCCAAAGAACGAAACGGGTTCCATATTCGGTTGTTTCTACTATATGGTTCTCTGATGACTGCTCTAAGGAGTAGTAAGACGGTGTCCAAAGGTCTGTTGGGGGTATCACAGCGATACCCTCGATGAATAGGGGTACCAACTGAGTACGAAATGAAGGTCCCATAGTCGTCATACAAGTTATAGGAGGTGTCCAAAGAACGAAAAGGGTTCCATATTCGGCTGTTTCTACTATATGGTTCTCTGATGACTGCTCTAAGGAGTAGTATGACGGTGTCCAAAGGTCTGTTGGGGGTATCACAGCGATACCCTCGATGAATAGGGGTACCAACTGAGTACGATATGAAGGTCCCCATAGTCTCCATACAAGTTAAAGGAGATGTCCAAAGAACGAAAAGGGTTCCATATTCGGCTGTTCCTACTATATGGTTCTCTGA
The DNA here is from genome assembly GCF_013141755.1 of Anopheles stephensi. Lineage (NCBI taxonomy): Eukaryota > Metazoa > Arthropoda > Insecta > Diptera > Culicidae > Anopheles > Anopheles stephensi. The sequence goes on along the minus strand of NW_023405297.1, from coordinate 35,029 downwards.
TGACTGCTCTAAGGAGTAGTAAGACGGTGTCCAAAGGTCTGTTGGGGGTATCACAGCGATACCCTCGATGAATAGGGGTACCAACTGAGTACGATATGAAGGTCCCATAGTCGCCATACAAGTTATAGGAGGTGTCCAAAGAACGAAAAGGGTTCCATATTCGGCTGTTCCTACTAGATGGTTCTCTGATGACTGCTCTAAGAAGAAGTAAGACGGTGTCCAAAGGTCTGTTGGGGGTATCAAAGCGATACCCTCGATGAATAGGGGTACCAACTGAGTACGATATGAAGGTCCCATAGTCGTCATACAAGTTAAAGGAGGTGTCCAAAGAACGAAAAGAGTTCCATATTCGGCTGTTCCTACCACATTGTACTCTGAAGACTGCTCTAAGGAGTAGTAAGACGGTGTCCAAAGGTCTATTGGGGGTATCAAAGCGATACCCTCGATGAATAGGGGAACCAACTGAGTACGATATGAAGGTCCCATAATCGTCATACAAGTTAAAGGAGGTGTCCAAAGAACGAAAAGGGTTCCATATTCGGCTGTTCCTACCACATGGTTCTCTGATGACTGCTCTAAGGAGTAGTAAGACGGTGTCCAAAGGTCTGTTGGGGGTATCACAGCGATACCCTCGATGAATAGGGGTACCAACTGAGTACGATATCCAGGTCCCATAGTCGTCATACAGGTTATAGGAGGGAGAGGCGAACTGTCAACCGAAGCGAGCGGACGCCTTTCGTGAGCTTTTGGTGAAAACAGATTATCGAAAGGAAACTATATTGAAAACAGTGAAACGTGCGTGCAAAGTGTTTAGTTATCCAGTTTGTACGCCACCTGTGTGAAGTTTTGGTGAAAATCCGTGCAAATATAGTATAAAACGGCACACAAACATTGCGTCGCGCTTCGGCGCGTGTGACCAAAAAAGTGCGTGTGTGGTTAGGTGAGTGCGTGCGTGCGAAGCGCTCCCTTACGGTGCGGATGAAAGGGAGCCCGCAGCCGCAGTTTGGTTGAGAAAACCTTTCAGGAGTGTAAAAGTGCTGTGCAAATCACCTCCGAAAAGAGAAAACAAACATTCAGTGGTAAAAACAGCATCAAAAAAGAGTGAAAAACGACGTGGCATAAACACGTGCTAAGGGCACACGCACTTAGTAGGGCAGTGTGTGTCAGTGTCGGTTAGTGCGTGCGAGGTGTGTTGTTTGCTTATAGGCTGACAAGTGCACAGTGGAGAGCTCATCGGACATTCCGGTTGATGTCCTGGGAGAGCTCTTCTCTTTAGTGCCACCAGCGCCACCTATGGGGCGCTAGCTCAAGTCCTATCAAAGACACACACCATAAAAGCTCCGCACTGAGCTTTTGCCATAAAGGCGAATGCGGACCGCATACCGGCTAGGCGCAGAAGTCTAGCAACTGCTGGGCAGAGCAACGAACCGGACAGCGGTAGCCATGCAAGAGGAGGAGAGCGGGTCTGATGGGTCGGTGGATGCAGAGGCCACCGTAACCGTCAAACCGAAAAAAATGAAGATGTCGCCGCGAGTAGTGGTGACGCTCCTGTCGCCGGGAACGCTGTCGTCACTATGCAGCGCAACGAGAGCACCCACGCCAGCCCCGAGGGAAACGCCAGGGACAACATGAGAGTCGGATGCGGGAGCGCGGACGAGTACCATCCCCGCCCCCACACCGTCACCACGGAGATCGGTATCTCCCGAGATGCTGGCGCCAGTCGCATCGCCGTCGGTAGAGGAATAAAAAAAAAAAGTTATTGGAGGTGTCCCAAGAACGAAAAGGGTTCCATATTCGGCTGTTACTACTAAATGGTTCTCTGATGACTGCTCTAAGGAGTAGTAAGACGGTGTCCAAAGGTCTGTAAGGGGTATCAAAGCGATACCCTCGATGAATAGGGGTACCAACTGAGTACGATATGAAGGTCCGCATAGTCGCCATACAAATTATAGGAGGTGTCCAAAGTACGAAAAGGGTTCCATATTCGGCTCTTCCTACTATATGGTTCTCTGGTGACTGCTCTAAGGAGTAGTAAGACGGTGTCCAAAGGTCTGTTGGGGGTATCACAGCGATACCCTCGATGAATAGGGGTACCAACTGAGTACGATATGAAGGTCCCCATAGTCGCCATACAAGTTATAGGAGGTGTCCAAAGAACGAAAAGGGTTCCATATTCGGTTGTTTCTACTATATGGTTCTCTGATGACTGCTTTAAGGAGTAGTAAGACGGTGTCCAAAGGTCTGTTGGGGGTATCACAGCGATACCTTCGATGAATAGGGGTACCAACTGAGTACGATATGAAGGTCCGCATAGTCGCCATACAAATTATAGGAGGTGTCCAAAGTACGAAAAGGGTTCCATATTCGGCTCTTCCTACTATATGGTTCTCTGGTGACTGCTTTAAGGAGTAGTAAGACGGTGTCCAAAGGTCTGTTGGGGGTATCACAGCGATACCCTCGATGAATAGGGGTACCAACTGAGTACGATATGAAGGTCCCCATAGTCGCCATACAAGTAAAAGGAGATGTCCAAAGAACGAAAAGGGTTCCATATTCGGCTGTTTCTACTCTATGGTTCTCTGATGACTGCTCTAAGGAGTAGTAAGACGGTGTCCAAAGGTCTGTTGGGGGTATCACAGCGATACCTTCGATGAATAGGGGTACCAACTGAGTCCGAAATGAAGGTCCCATAGTCGTCATACAAGTTATAGGAGGTGTCCAAAGAACGAAAAGGGTTCCATATTCGGCTGTTTCTACTATATGGTTCTCTGATGACTGCTTTAAGGAGTAGTAAGACGGTGTCCAAAGGTCTGTTGGGGGTATCACAGCGATACCTTCGATGAATAGGGGTACCAACTGAGTACGAAATGAAGGTCCCATAGTCGTCATACAAGTTATAGGAGGTGTCCAAAGAACGAAAAGGGTTCCATATTCGGCTGTTCCTACTATATGGTTCTCTGATGACTGCTCCAAGGAGTATTAAGACGGTGTCCAAAGGTCTGTTGGGGGTATCACAGCGATACCCTCGATGAATAGGGGTACCAACTGAGTACGATATGAAGGTCCCATAGTCGCCATACAAGTTATGGGAGGTGTCCAAAGAACGAAAAGGGTTCCATATTCGGCTGTTCCTACTAGATGGTTCTCTGATGACTGCTCTAAGGAGAAGTAAGACGGTGTCCAAAGGTCTGTTGGGGGTATCAAAGCGATACCCTCGATGAATAGGGGAACCAACTGAGTACGATATGAAGGTCCCATAGTCGTCATACAAGTTAAAGGAGGTGTCCAAAGAACGAAAAGGGTTCCATATTCGGCTGTTACTAGCACATGGTACTCTGAAGACTGCTCTAAGGAGTAGTAAGACGGTGTCCAAAGGTCTATTGGGGGTATCAAAGCGATACCCTCGATGAATAGGGGAACCAACTGAGTACGATATGAAGGTCCCCATAGTCGCCATACAAGTTACAAGAGTTGTCCAAAGAACGAAAAGGGTTCCATATTCGGCTGTTCCTACTATATGGTTCTCTGATGACTGCTCTAAGGAGTAGTAAGACGGTGTCCAAAGGTCTGTTGGGGGTATCAAAGCGATACCCTCGATGAATAGGGGTGCCAACTGAGTACGAAATGAAGGTCCTATAGTCGTCATACAAGTTATAGGAGGTGTCCAAAGAACGAAAAGGGTTCCATATTCGGCTGTTTCTACTATATGGTTCTCTGATGACTGCTTTAAGGAGTAGTAAGACGGTGTCCAAAGGTCTGTTGGGGGTATCAAAGCGATACCCTCGATGAATAGGGGTACCAACTGAGTACGATATGAAGGTCCGCATAGTCGCCATACAAATTATAGGAGGTGTCCAAAGTACGAAAAGGGTTCCATATTCGGCTCTTCCTACTATATGGTTTTCTGGTGACTGCTTTAAGGAGTAGTAAGACTGTGTCCAAAGGTCTGTTGGGGGTATCAAAACGATACCCTCGATGAATAGGGGTACCAACTGAGTACGATATGAAGGTTCCCATAGACCGCCGAAATGCGGTGCACGCGGTGGGATAAATTTCCAAGTCATCTCGTTGTTTGCACACCAGTTGAAGATTTGTGCACGATCGTCCTCGTTGCACTTCAGCATTTTGTAGATCCGATTGAGTTCGTGTGATGCACCTTTAAACGTAGTCGCGTTGTCCGAGTGTAGTTCCTTAATCCTTCCACGACGTGCGACTACACGACGTAGTGCTCCGAGGAACGCAGTTGTGGTGAGATCTCCCACCAACTCGATGTGTACAGCCTTCGTTGCAAAACATACAAATATAGCTATGTACGCCTTTGTGGGACTCCTGTTCCGCATTGTTGCTTTTAACAGAACTGGTCCACAGTAGTCCACGCCGCAAACAGCAAATGGGATGGTTGGCGAAACCCTTGATAACGGTAAATCGGCTATGCACTGTTTCACAAGCGTTGGTTTGGCCTTAAAACATACATGGCATCGATGATATGTGATCTTCGACAAACTTCTTCCACCGATTATCCAAAATTTCTGGCGAAGGGACGTCAATAACAGTTGCGGTCCGGCGTGAAGTAATTTCAAATGGTACGCAGTAGCCAGAAGTGATGCCAAGGGATGCTTTGCATCCAGTAAGATGGGATGTTTGGTAGCATCGGGTATGTTTGCGTTCCTAAGCCGGCCACCAACGCGCAGGATACCAAGTGAGTCAATAAATGGAGAAGTCCATTTCAGCTTCGAAGTCCGAGAAATATCCTTGCCATGTCCGAGGTTGTGTAGATCATCGTAAAATGTGTCTAATTGCGATAAATGACACAATCGCAATTCCGCTCTCTGAAGTTCCTCTGCGGTGAGTAGTGGAACCGCAACGATCAGTTCCTTAACCGATCGATGAGTGCTGATGATAACAGTTCTTTGGTTGTTTACGCTCTTGTGTTCTCGTAACCGTTGAATGTATCGCAAGCAATATGCGATGACCCGTCGAAGTTTGTGGTAGACCGAAAACCGTGAGAATAGTGTGTTCCGGAAATCAGAGACTATTGAACTTGCTGCAATTCGTGATGTCGCCAATCGTTCTTCCTCACAAACCACTGTTTCCCCAAGTGGAAGTGGATCGTTAGGCCAATTTTTCGGAGTCTCTGATAACCATTGTGGCCCATGCCACCAGCGATGACAAGCTAACAACTTATCTGGATTCAAGCCACGGGAGACGTCATCTGCTGGATTATCAACACCTGGTACGTGCTTCCAGCACTGAATTCCGGTATCGGCTTGTATCTTGGCGATTCGGTTAGCTACAAAAGGCTTCCAGCGGTTTGGAGAAGAATTAAGCCAATGCAGGACAGTCATCGAATCGGTCCAGCAGATAGTAACCGAATAAGTTTTGAATGATCGTCTAACCTTGTGGTATAGTTGAGTCGCCAAGCGTGCAGCACAAAGTTCCAGCCGAGCAATAGAGTGGGTATTCGACAGCGAAACCACCTTTGATTTGGCTGCTAGTAGTTGAACAGTCACACGTTGATCCGTCTCAGCCCGAATGTAGCAGCATGTACCGTATGCTCTCTGGGAAGCGTCAGCAAAAATGTGCAATTGTACATTGGTAGCCTTGTACTGCGAGATAAACCGAGGCACCTGTAAACCCCGAAGAAGGTTTAACGCCGAGTGAAACTTCTGCCATTGATCTTGAAGCGATGATGGGAGTTCTCGGTCCCAATCCCATGATTTGCCGTCGTGCTTCAACCCCCATAATTGTTGCATGAACAATTTTGCGATGAGAATGACCGGTCCAATCAAGCCAAGAGGGTCGAAGAGTTTGGCGATGTAGGAGCATGTAATCCTTTTTGTCAGAGCAGCTGGTATTGGTGGTAGCTCAACTCTGCACCGAAATGTATCACTTAACGGTTCCCAAGCGATACCCAACGTTGAAATTGCTTGTGCGTCTTGCCATTCATGTGTAGGAAACAATGCCAAATCTTCCTTTGAAATCCCTGATAGGGCCTTTGCTGAGTTAGATGCCCATTTCTTCAAACAAAACCCAGCCGAATGTAACATTGAAGAAATTTGCGTGCGCATCTCGATGGCATCTGATAGTTCTTCTGTCCCAGACAAAAGATCGTCCATGTAAAAGTCGTGAAGTACCGAGTTCACTGCCAGTGGATGCGAGTCTTGCTGATCGTATGCAATCTGTTTCAATGTTCTGGTTGCCAGGAACGGAGCTGATGCAGTGCCATATGTAACCGTCTGTAGCTCGAAGGTGTCTATAGGTTCACATGGATTCTTCCGGTACAAGATGCGTAGAAAGTTTTTATCTGGGTTTTCGTGGAGGATTTGTCGGTACATCTTTTCGACGTCTGCGGTGATAGCGATGGCGTGTGATCGAAATCGTAGCATAATCGTGAACAGGTCTTGTTGAATGACAGGACCAACAAGCAATTTGTCATTCAAAGAGAAGCCGGAAGTGGTTTTGCACGACGCGTCAAAGACAACCCGAACCTTCGTGCTAGTACTCTTCTCCTTTACAACTGCATGGTGAGGTAGATAATAATGCGGGCACAAATCATCCACTGGAGCCGATAACTTTCTCATATGACTCAGATTCTCATATTCGTCTATAAATGCCGAATATGCTTTTTTCATCTGCGGATTGGCATTTAAACGTCGTTCTAGTGCCAAGAATCTGCGTTCCGCGATTTCTCTGGAGGCTCCTAAAACGATACCCGTATTAGGATTAATTGGCAAACAAACAACATACCTCCCCGACGCGTTACGAGTTGTCGTAGAAGCGTAATGCTTCTCGCAGCTGTCCTCTTCCGTAGATAAAGCAGGATCATCAAGTATGCTCTCGGTTTCCCAAAAGCGTATCATGATTGCTTCCAAAGAGTTGTCGGTCGTCGCCACATGACAGATCCGAGGGGTGTGTGATGATTGTGACGTATTTCCTGCCACAGCCCATCCGAATTGCGTCTCCACTAGCCATGGACCACCAGGACGTAATGAACGCTTGTGACCCGTATGCAGTTCCCAGAACGCGTCACCTCCAATGACGATATCAACCATGCCGGGAATGTGATAGGTTGGATCCGCTAGAGTCACATTAGGCATGTCCCAGGAAGACACGTTGATTGGTGAGGTTGGTATATCCGCCGACGGGGTGTCCAATATGAGAAATTCCAATTGGGTGCTGAAGTGATGTGCCTTGGATCGAACGATTGCCGTGATCGATCCCCTTACATGCTGCACTGTTTTCCCGATGCCAGAAACTGAAACATTCACCTTGGTGCGGGTGGTTATAAGTTTCCGAGCCAGTCTCTCCGACATAAAGTTGGACATCGAGCCCGAATCGAGAAGCGCTCTCGCCTCGTGATGATTCCCATAATCGTCAGCAACAAGCACTACAGCTGTTTCGAGGAATACCGCTTCATCCTCTGCATGAGCGGCCAGAGTAACCTTCGGTTGTGCTGTTTGATGTAGCAGCGTATGGTGGCGTTCGTGGCACGAACGGCAAGAATAATCCGATCTGCAAACCTTTGCCAAATGGGATCCACTAAGGCAGTTCCAGCATAGCCCCTTTGATTTGACTAGGTTCCGTCGTTGCTGTGTATCGTAGCTGAGAAATACTGGACAGTTGCGTAGTGAATGATTGTCGGCACGAGCTAATGGGCATTTCGGTTGGTGAAAGGATGAAAAACTGGTTGGTGTATGTTCCATGGAAGCATTGTTAGTTATCGATCTCCGATGTGTTGCAGAGTGACGTTGGTTGCCGGCCACCTTGATCGCAGTTGGGCGTGCTTCACCAGAAAACCTTTGGGAAGACTTCAAGATGCGTATCCGCTCGTGTAAAAAGTCGATAACTTCCTTGTACTTATCCTTATCGTGGTTCACAGAATGCTTCTCCCAGGCCAGTATTGTAGACGGATCCAGCTTCATGAGCAGCATATTCGATAGCGGTGTATCCCAATGTTCGATAGGCTCGTGCAGTTTCACTAAACCATTAACGTGTCGCCCAAATTCATCGACTAGATGTGCCAATTCATCGACGCATTCCGTTTGCACAGCCGGGAATTGGTGCAAAGTGCGGTAATACTCTCGTATGAGCATACGGGAATTATCGTATCGATTCAAAAGTGATGCCCATGTAATTGAATAATTGTCTGCCGTCAACGTTGTGTGTTCGTATGGTATAGCAGCTTCACCACGTAAAGAAGATAAAAGATATTGAAGCTTCGAAATGGAAGGAAGTTCGGTCGATGCGTCGATCATGGCTATGAATCTGTCGCGAAAGGACAGCCATTTAGAATAATCGCCATCGAAGATAGGTAGATCGATTTTCGGGAGACGAAGGTTCGACGCATTTGGTTTGCTAAACGCGAAGGTCGATGAACTTGGTAACAGCGTCGATTCCCCGAGAAGGCTCGACTCCTTTGGCTGCCGGTCTCGTAAAAACGCACGCACATGACGACATCGATCGTCCATCGCGATCCTCTCCTGTATGCATACTTCGATAGCCTCGTTGCTATCGTCCAACTCCATTAACTGCGTTATCGCGGCGAAATATTCCTCCTTATACCGTTCCAAGCATTCTAATGCATCCAGCACCTCATTTGCCACATTTTCGGAGAAAGAACATTGAAATTTCTCCAGCGCCTTAATATGCTCATCCGCAACGCGCTTCTTCAACAAGGCTGCCTTCTTCTTTTTATCCATTGCACGCCGATACCGAACACGAACACTGTATAGGGTTTTATTTCACAAGTAACACGCGATGTAGCTGTACGGTCGATGCTCTTGATGCCGAGCGTACTCCGTCCGTTTCTCTTGATGCAGAGTCTTCTTACACGAGCTCTTGATACTTAACGCACACACCGTCTAACCGAATTACAACACTATCACTATCACGATCACGATCCGGTTCGAAGGACCAAAATGTTCGATAATTGCACTTTCTTTCGTGAAACGTGTAGTGTTGTCCCGCCGAAGGTTCAGATTAAACTGTTTATTCTTGGTCAATTATAATTCAATTCTTATTCCTACTATGGTTCGTTTATAATAACTAGTCCACCTAACTTACTAATCCTTCATGCAATTAGCTTTCATGCAATTTGATATTTCATGCAAATCGATATTTCATGCAAATCCTAACAGGGGGTATTAAAACGATACCCTCGATGAATAGGGGTACCAACTGAGTATGAAATGAAGGTCCCCAAAGTCGCCATACAAGTTGTAGGAGGTGTCCAAAGAACGAAAAGGGTTCCATAATCGGCTGTTCCTACTATATGGTTCTCTGATGACTGCTGTAAGGAAGAGTTAAACGGTGTCCAAAGGTCTGTTGGGGGTATCACAGCGATACCTTCGATGAATAGGGGTACCAACTGAGTACGAAATGAAGGTCCCATAGTCGTCATACAAGTTATAGGAGGTGTCCAAAGAACGAAAAGGGTTCCATATTCGGCTGTTCCTACTATATGGTTCTCTGATGACTGCTCCAAGGAGTATTAAGACGGTGTCCAAAGGTCTGTTGGGGGTATCACAGCGATACCCTCGATGAATAGGGGTACCAACTGAGTACGATATGAAGGTCCCATAGTCGCCATACAAGTTATGGGAGGTGTCCAAAGAACGAAAAGGGTTCCATATTCGGCTGTTCCTACTAGATGGTTCTCTGATGACTGCTCTAAGGAGAAGTAAGACGGTGTCCAAAGGTCTGTTGGGGGTATCAAAGCGATACCCTCGATGAATAGGGGAACCAACTGAGTACGATATGAAGGTCCCATAGTCGTCATACAAGTTAAAGGAGGTGTCCAAAGAACGAAAAGGGTTCCATATTCGGCTGTTACTAGCACATGGTACTCTGAAGACTGCTCTAAGGAGTAGTAAGACGGTGTCCAAAGGTCTATTGGGGGTATCAAAGCGATACCCTCGATGAATAGGGGAACCAACTGAGTACGATATGAAGGTCCCCATAGTCGCCATACAAGTTACAAGAGTTGTCCAAAGAACGAAAAGGGTTCCATATTCGGCTGTTCCTACTATATGGTTCTCTGATGACTGCTCTAAGGAGTAGTAAGACGGTGTCCAAAGGTCTGTTGGGGGTATCAAAGCGATACCCTCGATGAATAGGGGTGCCAACTGAGTACGATATGAAGGTCCGCATAGTCGCCATACAAATTATAGGAGGTGTCCAAAGTACGAAAAGGGTTCCATATTCGGCTCTTCCTACTATATGGTTCTCTGGTGACTGCTTTAAGGAGTAGTAAGACGGTGTCCAAAGGTCTGTTGGGGGTATCACAGCGATACCCTCGATGAATAGGGGTACCAACTGAGTACGATATGAAGGTCCCCATAGTCGCCATACAAGTAAAAGGAGATGTCCAAAGAACGAAAAGGGTTCCATATTCGGCTGTTTCTACTCTATGGTTCTCTGATGACTGCTCTAAGGAGTAGTAAGACGGTGTCCAAAGGTCTGTTGGGGGTATCACAGCGATACCTTCGATGAATAGGGGTACCAACTGAGTCCGAAATGAAGGTCCCATAGTCGTCATACAAGTTATAGGAGGTGTCCAAAGAACGAAAAGGGTTCCATATTCGGCTGTTTCTACTATATGGTTCTCTGATGACTGCTTTAAGGAGTAGTAAGACGGTGTCCAAAGGTCTGTTGGGGGTATCACAGCGATACCTTCGATGAATAGGGGTACCAACTGAGTACGAAATGAAGGTCCCATAGTCGTCATACAAGTTATAGGAGGTGTCCAAAGAACGAAAAGGGTTCCATATTCGGCTGTTCCTACTATATGGTTCTCTGATGACTGCTCCAAGGAGTATTAAGACGGTGTCCAAAGGTCTGTTGGGGGTATCACAGCGATACCCTCGATGAATAGGGGTACCAACTGAGTACGATATGAAGGTCCCATAGTCGCCATACAAGTTATGGGAGGTGTCCAAAGAACGAAAAGGGTTCCATATTCGGCTGTTCCTACTAGATGGTTCTCTGATGACTGCTCTAAGGAGAAGTAAGACGGTGTCCAAAGGTCTGTTGGGGGTATCAAAGCGATACCCTCGATGAATAGGGGAACCAACTGAGTACGATATGAAGGTCCCATAGTCGTCATACAAGTTAAAGGAGGTGTCCAAAGAACGAAAAGGGTTCCATATTCGGCTGTTACTAGCACATGGTACTCTGAAGACTGCTCTAAGGAGTAGTAAGACGGTGTCCAAAGGTCTATTGGGGGTATCAAAGCGATACCCTCGATGAATAGGGGAACCAACTGAGTACGATATGAAGGTCCCCATAGTCGCCATACAAGTTACAAGAGTTGTCCAAAGAACGAAAAGGGTTCCATATTCGGCTGTTCCTACTATATGGTTCTCTGATGACTGCTCTAAGGAGTAGTAAGACGGTGTCCAAAGGTCTGTTGGGGGTATCAAAGCGATACCCTCGATGAATAGGGGTGCCAACTGAGTACGAAATGAAGGTCCTATAGTCGTCATACAAGTTATAGGAGGTGTCCAAAGAACGAAAAGGGTTCCATATTCGGCTGTTTCTACTATATGGTTCTCTGATGACTGCTTTAAGGAGTAGTAAGACGGTGTCCAAAGGTCTGTTGGGGGTATCAAAGCGATACCCTCGATGAATAGGGGTACCAACTGAGTACGATATGAAGGTCCGCATAGTCGCCATACAAATTATAGGAGGTGTCCAAAGTACGAAAAGGGTTCCATATTCGGCTCTTCCTACTATATGGTTTTCTGGTGACTGCTTTAAGGAGTAGTAAGACTGTGTCCAAAGGTCTGTTGGGGGTATCAAAACGATACCCTCGATGAATAGGGGTACCAACTGAGTACGATATGAAGGTTCCCATAGACCGCCGAAATGCGGTGCACGCGGTGGGATAAATTTCCAAGTCATCTCGTTGTTTGCACACCAGTTGAAGATTTGTGCACGATCGTCCTCGTTGCACTTCAGCATTTTGTAGATCCGATTGAGTTCGTGTGATGCACCTTTAAACGTAGTCGCGTTGTCCGAGTGTAGTTCCTTAATCCTTCCACGACGTGCGACTACACGACGTAGTGCTCCGAGGAACGCAGTTGTGGTGAGATCTCCCACCAACTCGATGTGTACAGCCTTCGTTGCAAAACATACAAATATAGCTATGTACGCCTTTGTGGGACTCCTGTTCCGCATTGTTGCTTTTAACAGAACTGGTCCACAGTAGTCCACGCCGCAAACAGCAAATGGGATGGTTGGCGAAACCCTTGATAACGGTAAATCGGCTATGCACTGTTTCACAAGCGTTGGTTTGGCCTTAAAACATACATGGCATCGATGATATGTGATCTTCGACAAACTTCTTCCACCGATTATCCAAAATTTCTGGCGAAGGGACGTCAATAACAGTTGCGGTCCGGCGTGAAGTAATTTCAAATGGTACGCAGTAGCCAGAAGTGATGCCAAGGGATGCTTTGCATCCAGTAAGATGGGATGTTTGGTAGCATCGGGTATGTTTGCGTTCCTAAGCCGGCCACCAACGCGCAGGATACCAAGTGAGTCAATAAATGGAGAAGTCCATTTCAGCTTCGAAGTCCGAGAAATATCCTTGCCATGTCCGAGGTTGTGTAGATCATCGTAAAATGTGTCTAATTGCGATAAATGACACAATCGCAATTCCGCTCTCTGAAGTTCCTCTGCGGTGAGTAGTGGAACCGCAACGATCAGTTCCTTAACCGATCGATGAGTGCTGATGATAACAGTTCTTTGGTTGTTTACGCTCTTGTGTTCTCGTAACCGTTGAATGTATCGCAAGCAATATGCGATGACCCGTCGAAGTTTGTGGTAGACCGAAAACCGTGAGAATAGTGTGTTCCGGAAATCAGAGACTATTGAACTTGCTGCAATTCGTGATGTCGCCAATCGTTCTTCCTCACAAACCACTGTTTCCCCAAGTGGAAGTGGATCGTTAGGCCAATTTTTCGGAGTCTCTGATAACCATTGTGGCCCATGCCACCAGCGATGACAAGCTAACAACTTATCTGGATTCAAGCCACGGGAGACGTCATCTGCTGGATTATCAACACCTGGTACGTGCTTCCAGCACTGAATTCCGGTATCGGCTTGTATCTTGGCGATTCGGTTAGCTACAAAAGGCTTCCAGCGGTTTGGAGAAGAATTAAGCCAATGCAGGACAGTCATCGAATCGGTCCAGCAGATAGTAACCGAATAAGTTTTGAATGATCGTCTAACCTTGTGGTATAGTTGAGTCGCCAAGCGTGCAGCACAAAGTTCCAGCCGAGCAATAGAGTGGGTATTCGACAGCGAAACCACCTTTGATTTGGCTGCTAGTAGTTGAACAGTCACACGTTGATCCGTCTCAGCCCGAATGTAGCAGCATGTACCGTATGCTCTCTGGGAAGCGTCAGCAAAAATGTGCAATTGTACATTGGTAGCCTTGTACTGCGAGATAAACCGAGGCACCTGTAAACCCCGAAGAAGGTTTAACGCCGAGTGAAACTTCTGCCATTGATCTTGAAGCGATGATGGGAGTTCTCGGTCCCAATCCCATGATTTGCCGTCGTGCTTCAACCCCCATAATTGTTGCATGAACAATTTTGCGATGAGAATGACCGGTCCAATCAAGCCAAGAGGGTCGAAGAGTTTGGCGATGTAGGAGCATGTAATCCTTTTTGTCAGAGCAGCTGGTATTGGTGGTAGCTCAACTCTGCACCGAAATGTATCACTTAACGGTTCCCAAGCGATACCCAACGTTGAAATTGCTTGTGCGTCTTGCCATTCATGTGTAGGAAACAATGCCAAATCTTCCTTTGAAATCCCTGATAGGGCCTTTGCTGAGTTAGATGCCCATTTCTTCAAACAAAACCCAGCCGAATGTAACATTGAAGAAATTTGCGTGCGCATCTCGATGGCATCTGATAGTTCTTCTGTCCCAGACAAAAGATCGTCCATGTAAAAGTCGTGAAGTACCGAGTTCACTGCCAGTGGATGCGAGTCTTGCTGATCGTATGCAATCTGTTTCAATGTTCTGGTTGCCAGGAACGGAGCTGATGCAGTGCCATATGTAACCGTCTGTAGCTCGAAGGTGTCTATAGGTTCACATGGATTCTTCCGGTACAAGATGCGTAGAAAGTTTTTATCTGGGTTTTCGTGGAGGATTTGTCGGTACATCTTTTCGACGTCTGCGGTGATAGCGATGGCGTGTGATCGAAATCGTAGCATAATCGTGAACAGGTCTTGTTGAATGACAGGACCAACAAGCAATTTGTCATTCAAAGAGAAGCCGGAAGTGGTTTTGCACGACGCGTCAAAGACAACCCGAACCTTCGTGCTAGTACTCTTCTCCTTTACAACTGCATGGTGAGGTAGATAATAATGCGGGCACAAATCATCCACTGGAGCCGATAACTTTCTCATATGACTCAGATTCTCATATTCGTCTATAAATGCCGAATATGCTTTTTTCATCTGCGGATTGGCATTTAAACGTCGTTCTAGTGCCAAGAATCTGCGTTCCGCGATTTCTCTGGAGGCTCCTAAAACGATACCCGTATTAGGATTAATTGGCAAACAAACAACATACCTCCCCGACGCGTTACGAGTTGTCGTAGAAGCGTAATGCTTCTCGCAGCTGTCCTCTTCCGTAGATAAAGCAGGATCATCAAGTATGCTCTCGGTTTCCCAAAAGCGTATCATGATTGCTTCCAAAGAGTTGTCGGTCGTCGCCACATGACAGATCCGAGGGGTGTGTGATGATTGTGACGTATTTCCTGCCACAGCCCATCCGAATTGCGTCTCCACTAGCCATGGACCACCAGGACGTAATGAACGCTTGTGACCCGTATGCAGTTCCCAGAACGCGTCACCTCCAATGACGATATCAACCATGCCGGGAATGTGATAGGTTGGATCCGCTAGAGTCACATTAGGCATGTCCCAGGAAGACACGTTGATTGGTGAGGTTGGTATATCCGCCGACGGGGTGTCCAATATGAGAAATTCCAATTGGGTGCTGAAGTGATGTGCCTTGGATCGAACGATTGCCGTGATCGATCCCCTTACATGCTGCACTGTTTTCCCGATGCCAGAAACTGAAACATTCACCTTGGTGCGGGTGGTTATAAGTTTCCGAGCCAGTCTCTCCGACATAAAGTTGGACATCGAGCCCGAATCGAGAAGCGCTCTCGCCTCGTGATGATTCCCATAATCGTCAGCAACAAGCACTACAGCTGTTTCGAGGAATACCGCTTCATCCTCTGCATGAGCGGCCAGAGTAACCTTCGGTTGTGCTGTTTGATGTAGCAGCGTATGGTGGCGTTCGTGGCACGAACGGCAAGAATAATCCGATCTGCAAACCTTTGCCAAATGGGATCCACTAAGGCAGTTCCAGCATAGCCCCTTTGATTTGACTAGGTTCCGTCGTTGCTGTGTATCGTAGCTGAGAAATACTGGACAGTTGCGTAGTGAATGATTGTCGGCACGAGCTAATGGGCATTTCGGTTGGTGAAAGGATGAAAAACTGGTTGGTGTATGTTCCATGGAAGCATTGTTAGTTATCGATCTCCGATGTGTTGCAGAGTGACGTTGGTTGCCGGCCACCTTGATCGCAGTTGGGCGTGCTTCACCAGAAAACCTTTGGGAAGACTTCAAGATGCGTATCCGCTCGTGTAAAAAGTCGATAACTTCCTTGTACTTATCCTTATCGTGGTTCACAGAATGCTTCTCCCAGGCCAGTATTGTAGACGGATCCAGCTTCATGAGCAGCATATTCGATAGCGGTGTATCCCAATGTTCGATAGGCTCGTGCAGTTTCACTAAACCATTAACGTGTCGCCCAAATTCATCGACTAGATGTGCCAATTCATCGACGCATTCCGTTTGCACAGCCGGGAATTGGTGCAAAGTGCGGTAATACTCTCGTATGAGCATACGGGAATTATCGTATCGATTCAAAAGTGATGCCCATGTAATTGAATAATTGTCTGCCGTCAACGTTGTGTGTTCGTATGGTATAGCAGCTTCACCACGTAAAGAAGATAAAAGATATTGAAGCTTCGAAATGGAAGGAAGTTCGGTCGATGCGTCGATCATGGCTATGAATCTGTCGCGAAAGGACAGCCATTTAGAATAATCGCCATCGAAGATAGGTAGATCGATTTTCGGGAGACGAAGGTTCGACGCATTTGGTTTGCTAAACGCGAAGGTCGATGAACTTGGTAACAGCGTCGATTCCCCGAGAAGGCTCGACTCCTTTGGCTGCCGGTCTCGTAAAAACGCACGCACATGACGACATCGATCGTCCATCGCGATCCTCTCCTGTATGCATACTTCGATAGCCTCGTTGCTATCGTCCAACTCCATTAACTGCGTTATCGCGGCGAAATATTCCTCCTTATACCGTTCCAAGCATTCTAATGCATCCAGCACCTCATTTGCCACATTTTCGGAGAAAGAACATTGAAATTTCTCCAGCGCCTTAATATGCTCATCCGCAACGCGCTTCTTCAACAAGGCTGCCTTCTTCTTTTTATCCATTGCACGCCGATACCGAACACGAACACTGTATAGGGTTTTATTTCACAAGTAACACGCGATGTAGCTGTACGGTCGATGCTCTTGATGCCGAGCGTACTCCGTCCGTTTCTCTTGATGCAGAGTCTTCTTACACGAGCTCTTGATACTTAACGCACACACCGTCTAACCGAATTACAACACTATCACTATCACGATCACGATCCGGTTCGAAGGACCAAAATGTTCGATAATTGCACTTTCTTTCGTGAAACGTGTAGTGTTGTCCCGCCGAAGGTTCAGATTAAACTGTTTATTCTTGGTCAATTATAATTCAATTCTTATTCCTACTATGGTTCGTTTATAATAACTAGTCCACCTAACTTACTAATCCTTCATGCAATTAGCTTTCATGCAATTTGATATTTCATGCAAATCGATATTTCATGCAAATCCTAACAGGGGGTATTAAAACGATACCCTCGATGAATAGGGGTACCAACTGAGTATGAAATGAAGGTCCCCAAAGTCGCCATACAAGTTGTAGGAGGTGTCCAAAGAACGAAAAGGGTTCCATAATCGGCTGTTCCTACTATATGGTTCTCTGATGACTGCTGTAAGGAAGAGTTAAACGGTGTCCAAAGGTCTGTTGGGGGTATCAAAACGATACCCTCGATGAATAGGGGAACCTACTGAGTACGAAATGAAGGTCCCCATAGTCACCATACAAGTTGTAGGAGGTGTCCAAAAAACGAAAAGGGTTCCATAATCGGCTGTTCCTACTATTTGGTTCTCTGATGACTGCTCCAAGGAATAGTTAGACTGTGTCCAAAGGTCTGTAAGGGGTTTCAAAACGATACCCTCGATAAATAGGGGTACCAACTGAGTACGAAATGAAGGTCCCCATAGTCGCAATACAAGTTGTAGGAGGTGTCCAAAGAACGAAAAGGGTTCCATAATCGGCTGTTCCTACTTTTTGGTTCCCTGATGGCTGCTCCAAGGAGTAGTAAGACGGTGTCCAAAGGTCTGTTGGGGGTATCACAGCGATACCCTCGATGAATAGGGGTACCAACTGAGTACGAAATGAAGGTCCCCATAGTCGCCATACAAGTTATAGTAGGTGTCCAAAGAACGAAAAGGGTTCCATATTCGGCTGTTCCTACTATATGGGGTTCTGATGACTGCTCTAAGGAGTAGTAAGACGGTGTCCAAAGGTCTGTTGGGGGTATCAAAACGATACCCTTGATGAATAGGGGTACCAACTGGGTACGAAATGAAGGTCCCCATAGTGGTCATACAAGTTGTAGGAGGTGTCCAAAGAACGAAAAGGGTTCCATAATCGGCTGTTCCTACTATATGGTTATTTGATGACTGCTCCAAGGAGCAGTAAGACTGTGTCCAAAGATCTGTTGGGGGTATCAAAGCGATACCCTCGATGAACAGGGGTACCAACTGAGTACGAAATGAAGGTCCCCATAGTCGCCAAACAAGTTATAGGAGGTGTCCAAAAAACGAAAAGGGTTCCATATTCGGCTGTTCCTACTGTATGGTTCCCTGATGGCTATTCCGAGGAGAAGTTAGACTGTGTCCAAAGGTCTGTTGGGGGTATCAAAACGATACCCTCGATGAATAGGGGTACCAACTGAGTACGAAATGAAGGTCCCCATAGTCGCCATAAAAGTTGTAAGAGGTGTACAAAGATCGAAAAGGGTTCCATAATCGGCTGTTCCTACTGTATGGTTCCCTGATAGCTGCTCCAAGGAGTAGTAAGACTGTGTTCAAAGGTCTGTAAGGGGTATCAAAACGATACCCTTGATGAATAGGGGTACCAACTGAGTACGAAAAGCAGGTCCCCAAAGTCGCCATACAAATTGTAGGAGGTGTCCAAAGAACGGAAAAGGTTCCATATCCGGCTGTTCCTACTATATGGTTCTCTGATGACTGCTCCAAGGAGTAGTTAGACTGTGTCCAAAGGTCTGTTGGGGGTATCAAAACGATATTAGCGATGAATAGGGGTACCAACTGAGTACGAAATGATGGTTCCCATAATCGCCATACAAGTTGTAGGAGGTGTCCAAAGAACGAAAAGGGTTGCATAATCGGCTGTTCCTACTATATGGTTCTCTGATGACTGCTCCAAGGAATAGTTAGACTGTGTCCAAAAGTCTGTAAGGGGTATCAAAACGATACCCTCGATGAATAGGGGTACCAACTGAGTACGAAATGAAGGTCCCCATAATCGCCATACAAGTTGTAGGAGGTGTCCAAAGAACGAAAAGGGTTCCATAATCGGCTGTTCCTACTGTATGGTTCCCTGATGGCTGCTCCAAGGAATAGTTAGACTGTGTCCAAAGGTCTGTTGGGGGTATCAAAACGATATTAGCGATGAATGAAGGTACCAACTGAGTACGAAATTATGGTTCCCATAATCGCCATACAAGTTGTAGGAGGTGTCCAAAGAACGAAAAGGGTTGCATAATCGGCTGTTCCTACTATATGGTTCTCTGATGACTGCTCCAAGGAATAGTAAGACTGTGTCCAAAGGTCTGTAAGGGGTATCAAAACGATACCCTCGATGAATAGGGGTACCAACTGAGTACGAAATGAAGGTCCCCGAAGTCGCCATACAAGTTGTAGGAGGTGTCCAAAGAACGAAAAGGGTTCCATAATCGGCTGTTCCTACTAGATGGTTCGCTGATGACTGCTCTACGGAATAGTAAGACGGTGTCCAAAGGTCTGTTGGGGATATCAAAGCGATACCCTCGATGAATAGGGGTACCAACTGAGTACGAAATGAAGGTCCCCATAGTCGCCATACAAGTTAAAAGAGTTGTCCAAAGTACGAAAAGGGTTCCATAATCGGCTGTTCCTACAAGTTGGTTCTTTGATGACTGCTCCAAGGAGTAGTAAGACTGTGTCCAAAGGTCTGTAAGGGGTATCAAAACGATACCCTCGATGAATAGGGGTACCAACTGAGTACGAAATGAAGGTCCCCATAGTCGCCATACAAGTTGTAGGAGGTGTCCAAAGTACGAAAAGGGTTCCATATTCGGCTGTTCCTACTATATGGTTTTCTGATGACTGCTCTAAGGAATAGTAAGACTGTGTTCAAAGGTCTGTTGGGGGTATCAAAGCGATACCCTCGATGAATAAGGATACCAACTGAGTACGATATGAAGGTCCCCGTAGTCGCCATTCAAGTTATAGGAGATGTCCAAAGTACGAAAAGGGTTCCATATTCGGCTGTTCCTACTATATGGTTCTCTGATGACTGCTCTAAGGAGTAGTAAGACGGTGTCCAAAGGTCTGTTGGGGGTATCAAAGCGATACCCTCGATGAATAGGGGTACCAACTGAGTACGAGATGAAGGTCCCCATAGTCGCCATACTAGTTAAAGGAGATGTCCAAAGAACGAAAAGGGTTCCATATTCGGCTGTTCCTACTATATGGTTCTCTGATGACTGCTCTAAGGAGTAGTAAGACGGTGTCCAAAGGTCTGTTGGGGGTATCAAAGCGATACCCTCGATGAATAAGGGTACCAACTGAGTACGAAATGAAGGTCCCCATAATCGCCATACAAGTTGTAGGAGGTGTCCAAAGAACGAAAAGGGTTGCATAATCGGCTGTTCCTACTATATGGTTCTCTGATGACTGCTCCAAGGAATAGTAAGACTGTGTCCAAAGGTCTGTAAGGGGTATCAAAACGATACCCTCGATGAATAGGGGTACCAACTGAGTACGAAATGAAGGTCCCCGAAGTCGCCATACAAGTTGTAGGAGGTGTCCAAAGAACGAAAAGGGTTCCATAATCGGCTGTTCCTACTAGATGGTTCGCTGATGACTGCTCTACGGAATAGTAAGACGGTGTCCAAAGGTCTGTTGGGGATATCAAAGCGATACCCTCGATGAATAGGGGTACCAACTGAGTACGAAATGAAGGTCCCCATAGTCGCCATACAAGTTAAAAGAGTTGTCCAAAGTACGAAAAGGGTTCCATAATCGGCTGTTCCTACAAGTTGGTTCTTTGATGACTGCTCCAAGGAGTAGTAAGACTGTGTCCAAAGGTCTGTAAGGGGTATCAAAACGATACCCTCGATGAATAGGGGTACCAACTGAGTACGAAATGAAGGTCCCCATAGTCGCCATACAAGTTGTAGGAGGTGTCCAAAGTACGAAAAGGGTTCCATATTCGGCTGTTCCTACTATATGGTTTTCTGATGACTGCTCTAAGGAATAGTAAGACTGTGTTCAAAGGTCTGTTGGGGGTATCAAAGCGATACCCTCGATGAATAGGGGTACCAACTGAGTACGAAATGAAGGTCCCCGAAGTCGCCAAACAAGTTGTAGGTGGTGTCCAAAGAACGAAAAGGGTTCCATACTCGGCTGTTCCTACTATATGGTTTTATGATGGCTAATCCAAGGAGTAGTAAGGCTGTGTCCAAAGGTCTGTTGGGGGTATCAAAGCGATACCCTCGATGAATAGGGGTACCAACTGAGTACGAAATGAAGGTCCCCATAGTCGCCATACAAGTTATAGGAGGTGTCCAAAGAACGAAAAGGGTTCCATATTCGGCTGTTCCTACTATATGGTTTTCTGATGGCTAATCCAAGGAGTAGTAAGACGGTGTCCAAAGGTCTGTTTGGGGTATCAAAGCGATACCCTCGATGAATAGGGGTACCAACTGAGTACGAAATGAAGGTCCCCATAGTCGCCATACAAGTTATAGGAGGTGTCCAAAGAACGAAAAGGGTTCCATATTCGGCTGTTCCTACTATATGGTTTTCTGATGACTGCTCTAAGGAATAGTAAGACTGTGTTCAAAGGTCTGTTGGGGGTATCAAAACGATACCCTCGATGAATAGGGGTACCAACTGAGTACGAAATGAAGGTCCCCATAGTCGCCATACAAGTTATAGGAGGTGTACAAAGAATGAAAAGGGTTCCATGCTCGGCTGTTCCTACTATATGGTTCTCTGATGACTGGTCTAAGGAGTAGTATGACGGTGTCCAAAGGTCTGTTGGGGGTATCAAAGCGAAACCCTCGATGAATGAAGGTACCAACTGAGTACGAAATGAAGGTCCCCATAATCGCCATACAAGTTATAGGAGGTGTCCAAAGAACGAAAAGGGTTCCATACTCGGCTGTTCCTACTATATGGTTCTCTGATGACTGCTCCAAGAAGTAGTAAGACGGTGTCCAAAGGTCTGTTGGGGGTATCAAAATGATTCCCTAGATGAATAGGGGTACCAACTGAGTACGAAATGAAGGTCCCCATAGTCGCCATACAAGTTATAGGAGGTGTCCAAAGAACGAAAAGGGTTCCATATTCGGCTGTTCCTACTATATGGTTTTATGATGGCTAATCCAAGGAGTAGTAAGGCTGTGTCCAAAGGTCTGTTGGGGGTATCAAAGCGATACCCTAGATGAATAGGGGTACCAACTGAGTACGAAATGATGGTCCCCATGGTCGCCATACAAGTTATAGGAGGTGTCCGAAGAACGAAAAGGGTTCCATAATCGGCTGTTCCTACTATATGGTTCGCTGATGACTGCTCCAAGGAGTAGTAAGACTGTGTCCAAAGGTCTGTTGGGGGTTTCAAAGCGATACCCTCGATGAATAGTGTTACGAACTGAGTGTTAAATGTAGGTCAGCAAAGTCGCCATACAAGTTATAGGAGGTGTCCAAAGAACGAAAAGGGTTCCATATTCGGCTGTTCCTACTTTTTGGTTCTCTGATGGCTAATCCAAGGAGTAGTAAGACTGTGTCCAATGGTCTGTTTGGCGATATCAAAACGATACCCTCGATGAATAGGGGTACCAACTGAGTACGAAATGAAGGTCCCCATGGTCGCCATACAAGTTATAGGAGGTGTCCAAAGAACGAAAAGGGTTCCATATTCGGCTGTTCCTACAAGTTGGTTCTCTGATGACTGCTCCAAGGAGTAGTAAGGCTGTGTCCAAAGGTCTGTTGGGGGTATCAAAGCGATATTCTCGATGAATAGGGGTACCAACTGAGTACGAAATGAAGGTGCCCATAGTCGCCATACAAGTTATAGGAGGTGTCCGAAGTACAAAAAGGGTTCCATATTCGGCTGTTCCTACTATATGGTTCTCTAATGACTGCTCAAAGGAGTAGTAAGACGGTGTCCAAAGGTCTGTTGGGGGTGTCAAAGCGATACCCTCGATGAATAGTGTTACGAACTGAGTGTTAAATGTAGGTCCGCATAATCGCCATACAAGTTGTAGGAGGTGTCCAAAGAACGAAAAGCGTTCCAAATTCAACTGGTCCTACTATATGGCTCTCTGATGACTGCTCTAAGGAGTAGTAAGACGGTGTCCAAAGGTCTGTTGGGGGTATGAAAGCGATACCCTCGATGAATAGGGGTACCAACTGAGTACGACATGAAGGTCCCCATAGTCACCATACAAGTTATAAGGGGTGTCCAAAAAACGAAAAGGGTTCCATATTCGGCTGTTCCTACTATATGGTTCTCTGATGACTGCTCTAAGGAGTAGTAAGACGGTGTCCAATGGTCTGTTGGGGGTATCAAAGCGATACCCTCGATGAATAGGGGTACCAACTGAGTACGAAATGAAGTTCCCCGAAGTCGCCATACAAGTTATAGGAGGTGTCCAAAGAACGAAAAGGGTTCCATATTCGGCTGTTCCTACTATATGGTTCTCTGATGGCTTCTCCAAGGAATAGTAAGACGGTGTTCAAAGGTCTGTTGGGGGTATCAAAACGATACCCTCGATGAACAGTGTTACCAACTGAGGTCCCCATACGTTATGAAGGTCCCCATAGTCGCCATTCAATTTATAGGAGGTGTTCAAAGAACGAAAAGGGTTCCATGTTCGGCTGTTCCTACTATATGGTTCTCTGATGACTGCTCTAAGGAGTAGTAAGACGGTTTCCAAAGGTCTGTTGGGGGTATCAAAGCGACACCCTCGATGAATAGGGGTACCAACTGAGTACGAAATGAAGGTCCCCGAAGTCGCCATACAAGTTATAGGAGGTGTCCAAAGTACGAAACGGGTTCCATATTCGGCTGTTCCTACTATATGGTTTTCTGATGACTGCTCTAAGGAGAAGTAAGACGGTGTCCAAAGGTCTGTTGGGGGTATCAAAGCGATACCCTCGATGAATAGTGTTACGAACTGGGTGTTAAATGTAGGTCCGCAAAGTCGCCATACAAGTTATAGGAGGTGTCCAAAGATCGAAAAGGGTTCCATATTCAGCTGGTCCTACTATATGGTTCTCTGATGGCTTATCCAAGGAGTAGTAAGGCTGTGTCCAAAGGTCTGTTTCGGGTATCAAAACGATACCCTCGATGAATAGGGGTACCAACTGAGTACGATTTGAAGGTCCCCATAGTCGCCATACAAGTTATAGGAGGTGTCCAAAGAACGAAAAGGGATCCATATTCGGCTGTTCCTACTATATGGCTCTCTGATGACTGCTCTAAGGAGTAGTAAGACGGTGTCCAAAGGTCTGTTGGGGGTATGAAAGCGATACCCTCGATGAATAGGGGTACCAACTGAGTACGACATGAAGGTCCCCATAGTCACCATACAAGTTATAAGGGGTGTCCAAAAAACGAAAAGGGTTCCATATTCGGCTGTTCCTACTATATGGTTCTCTGATGACTGCTCTAAGGAGTAGTAAGACGGTGTCCAATGGTCTGTTGGGGGTATCAAAGCGATACCCTCGATGAATAGGGGTACCAACTGAGTACGAAATGAAGGTCCCCGAAGTCGCCATACAAGTTATAGGAGGTGTCCAAAGTACGAAAAGGGTTCCATATTCGGCTGTTCTTACTATATGGTTCTCTGATGGCTGCTCCAAGGAATAGTAAGACGGTGTTCAAGGGTCTGTTGGGGGTATCAAAACGATACCCTCGATGAACAGTGTTACCAACTGAGTACGTTATGAAAGTCCCCATAGTCGCCATTCAATTTATAGGAGGTGTTCAAAGAACGAAAAGGGTTCCATGTTCGGCTATTCCTTCGATGTGGTTCTCTGATGGCTAATCCAAGGAGTAGTAAGGCTGTGTCCAAGAACTGTTGGGGGTATCAAAGCGATACCCTCGATGAATAGGGGTACCAACTGAGTACGAAATGAAGGTCCCCGAAGTCGCCATACAAGTTATAGGAGGTGTCCAAAGTACGAAAAGGGTTCCATATTCGGCTGTTCCCACTGTATGGTTCCTTGATGACTGCTCCAAAGAGTAGTAAGAATGTGTCCAATGGTCTGTTTGGCGATATCAAAACGATACCCTCGATGAATAGGGGTACCAACTGAGTACGAAATGAAGGTCCCCATAGTTGCCATACAAGTTATAGGGGGTGTCCAAAGAACAAAAACGGTTCCATATTCGGCTGTTCCTACTATTTGGTTCTCTGATGACTGCTCCAAGGAGTAGTAAGACTGTGTCCAAAGGTCTGTAAGGGATATCAAAACGATACCCTCGATGAATAGGGGTACCAACTGAGTACGAAATGAAGGTCCCCATAGTCGCCATACAAGTTGTAGGATGTGTCAAAAGAACGAAAAGGGTTCCATAATCGGCTGTTCCTACTGTTTAGTTCCCTGATGGCTGCTTCAAAGAGTAGTAAAACTGTGGCCAATGTTCTGTTGGGGTTATCAAAACGATAACCTCGATGAATAGGGGTACCAACTGAGTACGAAATGAAGGTCCCCATAGTCGCCATACAAGTTATAGGAGGTGTCCAAAGAACAAAAAGGGTTCCATAATCGGCTGTTCCTACTATATGGTTCCCTGATGGCTGCTCCAAGGAGTAGTAAGTCGGTGTCCAAAGGTTTGTTGGGGTATCAAAACGATACCCTCGATGAACAGTGTTACCAACTGAGTACGAAATGAAGGTCCCCAGAGTCGCCATTCAATTTATAGGAGGTGTTCAAAGTACGAAACGGGTTCCATATTCGGCTGTTCCTACTATATGGTTTTCTGATGGCTAATCCAAGGAGTAGTAAGGCTGTGTCCAAAGGTCTGTTGGGGGTATCAAAGCGATATTCTCGATGAATAGGGGTACCAACTGAGTACGAAATGAAGGTGCCCATAGTCGCCATACAAGTTACAAGAGTTGTCCAAAGTACGAAAAGGGTACCATATTCGGCTGATCCTACTATATGGTTCTCTGATGACTACTCTACGGAGTAGTAAGACGGTGTCCAAAGGTCTGTTGGGGGTATCAAAGCAATACCCTCGATGAATAGAGTTACGAACTGAGTGTTAAATGTAGGTCCGCATAATCGCCATACAAGTTATAAGGGGTGTCCAAAGAACGAAAAGGGTTCCATATTCGGCTGTTCCTACTATATGGTTCTTTGATGACTGCTCCGAGGAGTAGTAAGACTGTGTCCAAAGGTCTGTTGGGGGTATCAAAACGATACCCTCGATGAATAGGGGTACCAACTGAGTACGAAATGAAAGTCCCCATAGTCGCCATACAAGTTATAAGGGGTGTCCAAAAAACGAAAAGGGTTCCATATTCGGCTGTTCCTACTATATGGTTCTTTGATGACTGCTCCAAGGAGTAGTAAGACTGTGTCCAAAGGTCTGTTGGGGGTATCAAAACGATACCCTCGATGAATAGGGGTACCAACTGAGTACGAAATGAAGGTCCCCATAGTCGCCATACAAGTTATAGGAGGTGTCCAAAGATCGAAAAGGGTTCCATATTCGGCTGTTCCTACTATATGGTTCTCTGATGACTGCTCTAAGGAGTAGTAAGACGGTGTCCAAAGGTCTGTTGGGGGTATCAAAGGGATGCCCTCGATGAATAGGGGTACCAACTGCGTACGAAATGAAGGTCCCCATAGTCGCCAAACAAGTTATAGGAGGTGTCCAAAGTACGAAAAGGGTTCCATATTCGGCTGTTCCTACTATATGGTTCTCTGATGACTGCTCTAAGGAGAAGTGAGAAGTGTTCAAAGGTCTGTTGGGGGTATCAAAGCGATACCCTCGATGAATAGGGGTACCAACTGAGTACGACATGAAGGTCCCCATAGTCGCCATACAAGTTATAGGAGGTGTCCAAAGTACGAAAAGGGTTCCATATTCGGCTGTTCCTACTATATGGTTCTCTGATGGCTAATCCAAGGAGTAATAAGGCTGTGTCCAAAGGTCTGTTGGGGGTATCAAAGCGATACCCTCGATGAATAGGGGTACCAACTGAGTACGACATGAAGGTCCCCATAGTCGCCATACAAGTTATAGGAGGTGTCCAAAGAACGAAAAGGGTTCCATATTCGGCTGTTCCTACTATATGGTTCTCTGATGACTGCTCTAAGGAGTAGTGAGAAGTGTTCAAAGGTCTGTTGGGGGTATCAAAACGATACCCTCGATGAATAGGGGTACCAACTGAGTACGACATGAAGGTCCCCATAGTCGCCATACAAGTTATAGGAGGTGTCCAAAGAACGAAAAGGGTTCCATATTCGGCTGTTCCTACTTTATGGTTCTCTGATGACTGCTCTAAGGAAAAGTAAGACGGTGTCCAAAGGTCTGTTGGGGTTAACACAGCGATACCCTCGATGAATAGGGGTACCAACTGAGTACGACATGAAGGTCCCCATAGTCGCCATACAAGTTATAGGAGGTGTCCAAAGTACGAAAAGGGTTCCATATTCGGCTGTTCCTACTATATGGTTATCTGATGGCTAATCCAAGGAGTAGTAAGACTGTGTCCAAAGGTCTGTTGGGGGTATCAAAGCGATATTCTCGATGAATAGGGGTACCAACTGAGTACGAAATGAAGGTCCCCATAGTCGCCATACAAGTTATAGGAGGTGTCCAAAGAACGAAAAGGGTTCCATATTCGGCTGTTCCTACTATATGGTTCTCTGATGACTGCTCAAAGGAGTAGTAAGACGGTGTCCAAAGGTCTGTTGGGGGTATCAAAGCGATACCCTCGATGAAGAGGGGTACCAACTGAGTACGAAATGAAGGTCCCCATAGTCGCCATACAAGTTATAGGAGGTGTCCAAAGAACGAAAAGGGTTCCATAATCGGCTGTTCCTACAATATGGTTCTCTGATGACTGCTCCAAGCAGTAGTAAGACGGTGTCCAAAGGTTTGTTGGGGGTTTCAAAGCGATACCCTCGATGAATAGGGGTACCAACTGAGTACGATATGAAGGTCCCCATAGTCGCCATACAAGTTATAGGAGGTGTCCAAAGAACGAAAAGGGTTCCATATTCGGCTGTTAATACTATATGGTTCTCTGATGACTGCTCTAAGGAGTAGTGAGACAGTGTCCAAAGGTCTGTTGGGGGTATCAAAGCGATACCCTCGATGAATAGGGGTACCAACTGAGTACGAAATGAAGGTCCCCATAGTCGCCATACAAGTTATAGGAGGTGTCCAAAGAACGAAAAGGGTTCCATATTCGGCTGTTCCTACTATATGGTTCTCTGATGACTGCTCAAAGGAGTAGTAAGACGGTGTCCAAAGGTCTGTTGGGGGTATCAAAGCGATACCCTCGATGAAGAGGGGTACCAACTGAGTACGAAATGAAGGTCCCCATAGTCGCCATACAAGTTATAGGAGGTGTCCAAAGAACGAAAAGGGTTTCATATTCGGCTGTTCCTACTATATGGTTCTCTGATGACTGCTCCAAGGAGTAGTAAGACGGTGTCCAAAGGTCTGTTGGGGGTTTCAAAGCGATACCCTCGATGAAGAGGGGTACCAACTGAGTACGAAATGAAGGTCCCCATAGTCGCCATACAAGTTATAGGAGGTGTCCAAAGAACGAAAACGGTTCCATATTAGGCTGTTCCTACTTTATGGTTCTCTGATGGCTTATCCCAGGAGTAGTAGGGCTGCGTCCAAAGGTCTGTTGGAGGTATCAAAACGATACCCTCGACGAATAGGGGTACCAACTGAGTACGAAATGAAGGTCCCCCTAGTCGCCATACAAGTTGTAGGAGGTGTCCAAAGAACGAAAAGGCTTCCATAATCGGCTGTTCCTACTGTATGGTTCCCTGATGGCTGCTCCAAGGAGTAGTAAGACTGTATCCAAAGGTCTGTTGGGGGTATCAAAGCGATACCCTCGATGAGTAGGGGTACCAAATGAGTACGAAATGAATGTCCCCATAGTCGCCATACAAGTTGTAGGAGGTGTCCAAAGAACGAAAAGGGTTCCATAATCGGCTGTTCCTACTATATGGTTCTCTGATGACTGCTCTAAGGAGTAGTGAGAAGTGTTCAATGGTCTGTTGGGGGTATCAAAGCGATACCCTCGATGAATAGGGGTACCAACTGAGTACGACATGAAGGCCCCCATAGTCGCCATACAAGTTATAGGAGGTGTCCAAAGAACGAAAAGGGTTCCATATTCGGCTGTTCCTACTATATGGTTCTCTGATGGCTTATCCAAGGAGTAATAAGGCTGTGTCCAAAGGTCTGTTGGGGGTATCAAAGCGATACCCTCGATGAATAGGGGTACCAACTGAGTACGACATGAAGGTCCCCATAGTCGCCATACAAGTTATAGGAGGTGTCCAAAGAACAAAAAGGGTTCCATATTCGGCTGTTCCTACTGTTTGGTTCCCTAATGGCTGCTCCAAGGAGTAGTTAGACTGTGTACAAAGGTCTGTTGGGGGTATCAAAACGATACCCTCGATGAATAGGGGTACCAACTGAGTACGACATGAAGGTCCCCATAGTCGCCATACAAGTTATAGGAGGTGTCCAAAGAACGAAAAGGGTTCCATATTCGGCTGTTCCTACTATATGGTTCTCTGATGGCTAATCCAAGGAGTAATAAGGCTGTGTCCAAAGGTCTGTAAGGGGTATCAAAGCGATACCCTCGATGAATAGGGGTACCAACTGAGTACGACATGAAGGTCCCCATAGTCGCCATACAAGTTATAGGAGGTGTCCAAAGAACAAAAAGGGTTCCATATTCGGCTGTTCCTACTATATGGTTCTCTGGTGACTGCTCTAAGGAGTAGTGAGAAGTGTTCAAAGGTCTGTTGGGGGTATCAAAGCGATACCCTCGATGAATAGGGGTACCAACTGAGTACGACATGAAGGTCCCCATAGTCGCCATACAAGTTATAGGAGGTGTCCAAAGAACGAAAAGGGTTCCATATTCGGCTGTTCCTACTTTATGGTTCTCTGATGACTGCTCTAAGGAAAAGTAAGACGGTGTCCAAAGGTCTGTTGGGGTTAACACAGCGATACCCTCGATGAATAGGGGTACCAACTGAGTACGACATGAAGGTCCCCATAGTCGCCATACAAGTTATAGGAGGTGTCCAAAGTACGAAAAGGGTTCCATATTCGGCTGTTCCTACTATATGGTTATCTGATGGCTAATCCAAGGAGTAGTAAGACTGTGTCCAAAGGTCTGTTGGGGGTATCAAAGCGATATTCTCGATGAATAGGGGTACCAACTGAGTACGAAATGAAGGTCCCCATAGTCGCCATACAAGTTATAGGAGGTGTCCAAAGAACGAAAAGGGTTCCATATTCGGCTGTTCCTACTATATGGTTCTCTGATGACTGCTCAAAGGAGTAGTAAGACGGTGTCCAAAGGTCTGTTGGGGGTATCAAAGCGATACCCTCGATGAAGAGGGGTACCAACTGAGTACGAAATGAAGGTCCCCATAGTCGCCATACAAGTTATAGGAGGTGTCCAAAGAACGAAAAGGGTTCCATAATCGGCTGTTCCTACAATATGGTTCTCTGATGACTGCTCCAAGCAGTAGTAAGACGGTGTCCAAAGGTTTGTTGGGGGTTTCAAAGCGATACCCTCGATGAATAGGGGTACCAACTGAGTACGATATGAAGGTCCCCATAGTCGCCATACAAGTTATAGGAGGTGTCCAAAGAACGAAAAGGGTTCCATATTCGGCTGTTAATACTATATGGTTCTCTGATGACTGCTCTAAGGAGTAGTGAGACAGTGTCCAAAGGTCTGTTGGGGGTATCAAAGCGATACCCTCGATGAATAGGGGTACCAACTGAGTACGAAATGAAGGTCCCCATAGTCGCCATACAAGTTATAGGAGGTGTCCAAAGAACGAAAAGGGTTCCATATTCGGCTGTTCCTACTATATGGTTCTCTGATGACTGCTCAAAGGAGTAGTAAGACGGTGTCCAAAGGTCTGTTGGGGGTATCAAAGCGATACCCTCGATGAAGAGGGGTACCAACTGAGTACGAAATGAAGGTCCCCATAGTCGCCATACAAGTTATAGGAGGTGTCCAAAGAACGAAAAGGGTTTCATATTCGGCTGTTCCTACTATATGGTTCTCTGATGACTGCTCCAAGGAGTAGTAAGACGGTGTCCAAAGGTCTGTTGGGGGTTTCAAAGCGATACCCTCGATGAAGAGGGGTACCAACTGAGTACGAAATGAAGGTCCCCATAGTCGCCATACAAGTTATAGGAGGTGTCCAAAGAACGAAAACGGTTCCATATTAGGCTGTTCCTACTTTATGGTTCTCTGATGGCTTATCCCAGGAGTAGTAGGGCTGCGTCCAAAGGTCTGTTGGAGGTATCAAAACGATACCCTCGACGAATAGGGGTACCAACTGAGTACGAAATGAAGGTCCCCCTAGTCGCCATACAAGTTGTAGGAGGTGTCCAAAGAACGAAAAGGCTTCCATAATCGGCTGTTCCTACTGTATGGTTCCCTGATGGCTGCTCCAAGGAGTAGTAAGACTGTATCCAAAGGTCTGTTGGGGGTATCAAAGCGATACCCTCGATGAGTAGGGGTACCAAATGAGTACGAAATGAATGTCCCCATAGTCGCCATACAAGTTATAGCAGGTGTCCAAAGAACGAAAAGGGTTCCATAATCGCCTGTTCCTACTGTATGGTTCCCTGATGGCTGCTCCAAGGAGTAGTAAGACTGTGTCCAAAGGTCTGTTGGGGGTATCAAAGCGATACCCTCGATGAATAGGGGTACCAACTGAGTACGAAATGAAGGTCCCCCTAGTCGCCATACAAGTTGTAGGAGGTGTCCAAAGAACGAAAAGGGTTCCATATTCGGCTGTTCCTACTATATGGTTCTCTGATGACTGCTCCAAGGAGTAGTAAGACTGTGTCTAAAGGTCTGTTGGGGGTATCAAAACGATACTCTCGATGAATAGGGGTACCAAATGAGTACGAAATGAATGTCCCCATAGTCGCCATACAAGTTGTAGGAGGTGTCCAAAGAACGAAAAGGGTTCCATATTCAGCTGTTCCTACTATATGGTTCTCTGATGACTGCTCTAAGGAGTAGTGAGACAGTGTCCAAAGGTCTGTTGGAGGTATCAAAGCGATACCCTCGATGAAGAGGGGTACCAACTGAGTACGAAATGATGGTCCCCATAGTTGCCATACAAGTTATAGGAGGTGTCCAAAGAACAAAAGGGTTCCAAATTCAGCTGGTCCTACTAATTCGTTCTCTGATGACTGCTCTGAGGAGTAGTGAGGCTGTGTCCAAAGGTCTGTTGGAGGTATCAAAACGATACCCTCGATGAATAGGGGTACCAACTGAGTACGAAATGAAGATGCCCATAGTCGCCATACAAGTTGTAGGAGGTGTCCAAAGAACGAAAAGGGTTCCATATTCGGCTGTTCCTACTATATGGTTCTCTGATGACTGTACCAAGGAGCAGTAAGACGGTGTCCAAAGGTCTTTTGGGGGTATCAAAGCGATACCCTCGATGAATAGGGGTATCAACTGAGTACGATATGAAGGTCCCCATAGTCTTCATAAAAGTTGTAGGAGGTGTCCAAAGTACGAAAAGGGTTCCATATTCGGCTGTTCCTACTGTTTGGTTCCCTAATGGCTGCTCCAAGGAGTAGTTAGACTGTGTACAAAGGTCTGTTGGGGGTATCAAAACGATACCCTGGATGAATAGGGGTACCAAATGAGTACGAAATGAAGGTCCCCATAGTCGCCATACAAGTTATACGAGGTGTCCAAAGAACAAAATGGGTTCCATATTCGGCTGTTCCTACTGTTTGGTTCCCTAATGGCTGCTCCAAGGAGTAGTTAGACTGTGTACAAAGGTCTGTTGGGGGTATCAAAACGATACCCTTGATGAATAGGGGTACCAACTGAGTACGAAATGAAGGTCTCCATATTCGCCATAAAAGTTATAGGAGGTGTCCAAAGAACGAAAACGGTTCCATAATCGGCTGTTCTTACTATATGGTTCCTTGATGACTGCTCCAAGTAGTAGTAAGGCTGGGTCCAAAGGTCTGTTGGGGGTATCAAAGCGATACCCTCGATGAATAGGGGTACCAACTGAGTACGACATGAAAGTCTCCATAGTCGCCATACAAGTTATAGGAGGTGTCCAAAGTACGAAAAGGGTTCCATATTCGGCTGTTCCTACTATATGGTTTTCTGATGACTGCTCTAAGGAGTAGTAAGGCTGTGTCCAAA
This sequence comes from Anopheles stephensi, assembly GCF_013141755.1. Taxonomy (NCBI): domain Eukaryota; kingdom Metazoa; phylum Arthropoda; class Insecta; order Diptera; family Culicidae; genus Anopheles; species Anopheles stephensi. The sequence continues at coordinate 2,102 of NW_023405297.1, read as the reverse complement.
TGTCTGTTGGAGGTATCAAAGCGATACCCTCGATGAATAGGGGTACCAACTGAGTACGAAATGATGGTCCCCATAGTTGCCATACAAGTTATAGGAGGTGTCCAAAGAACAAAAGGGTTCCATATTCAGCTGTTCCTACTATATGGTTCTCTGATGACTGCTCTAAGGAGTAGTAAGACGGTGTCCAAAGGTGTGTTGGGGGTATGAAAGCGATACCCTCGATGAATAGGGGTACCAACTGAGTATGACATGAAGGTCCCCATACTCGCCATACAAGTTATAGGAGGTGTCCAAAGAACGCAAACGGATCCATATTCGGCTGTTCCTACTATATGGTTCTCTGATGACTGCTCTAAGAAGTAGAAAGACGGTGTACAAAGGTCTGTTGGGGGTAGCAAAACGATACCCTCGATGAATAGGGGTACCAACTGAGTACGACATGAAGGTCCTCATAGTCGCCATACAAGTTATAGGAGGTGTCCAAAGAACGAAAAGGGTTCCATATTCGGCTGTTCCTACTATATGGTTCTCTGATGACTGCTCTAAGGAGTAGTAAGACGATGTCTAAACGTCTGTTGGGGGTATCAAAGCGATACCCTCGATGAATAGGGGTACCAACTGAGTACGAAATGATGGTCCCCATAGTCGCCATACAAGTTATAGGAGGTGTCCAAAGAACGAAAAGGGTTCCATATTCGGCTGTTCCTACTATATGGTTCTCTGATGACTGTACCAAGGAGCAGTAAGACGGTGTCCAAAGGTCTTTTGGGGGTATCAAAGCGATACCCTCGATGAATAGGGGTACCAACTGAGTACGATATGAAGGTCCCCATAGTCTTCATAAAAGTTATAGGAGGTGTCCAAAGTACGAAAAGGGTTCCATATTCGGCTGTTCCTTCTAAATGGTTCTCTGATGACTGCTCTAAGGAGTAGTAAGACGGTGTCCAAAGGTCTGTTGGGGGTATCAAAGCGATACCCTCGATGAATAGGGGTATCAACTGAGTACGATACGAAGGTCCCCATAGTCGCCATACAAGTTATAGGAGGTGTCCAAAGAACGAAAAGGGTTCCATATTCGGCTGTTCCTACTATATGGTTCTCTGATGACTGCTCTAAGGAGTAGTAAGACGGTGTCCAAAGGTCTTTTGGGGGTATCAAAGCGATACCCTCGATGAATAGGGGTATCAACTGAGTACGATACGAAGGTCCCCATAGTCACCATACAAGTTATAGGAGGTGTCCAAAGAACGAAAAGGGTTCCATATTCGGCTGTTCCTACTATATGGTTATCTGATGGCTAATCCAAGGAGTAGTAAGACTGTGTCCAAAGGTCTGTTGGGGGTATCAAAGCGATACCCTCGACGAATAGGGGTATCAACTGAGTACGATATGAGATCCCCATAGTCGACATACAAGTTATAGGAGGTGTCCAAAGTACGAAAAGGGTTCCATATTAGGCTATTCCTACTATATGGTTCTCTGATGACTGCTCTAAGGAGCAGTAAGAGGGTGTCCAAAGGTCTGTTGGAGGTATCACAGCGATAACCTCGATGAATAGGGGTACCAACTGAGTACGAAATGAAGGTCCCCAAAGTCGCCATACAAGTTATAGGAGGTGTTCAAAGAACGAAAAGGGTTCCATATTCGGCTGTTCCTACTATATGGTTCTCCGATGACTTGCTCCTAAGGAGTCAGTAAGACCGGTGTCCACAGGTCTGTTGGTGAGGTATAACAAAACGATACCCTCGATGATAGGGGTATCAACTGAAGGTACGGATACGAAAGGTCCCCAAATAGTTCCGCCATACAAGTTATGGAGCTGCATAGGATAGTCAGCCGGGTGTCAAGAACGGAAAAGGGTTCTTCGCATATTCGGGGTCTAGGGGTTCCCTACTGATAGAACGATGTTGCTACTAGATTTGATGAGGCCTGCTCTAAAAGGATGGGGTAGTAGACGGGGGTGTCCAAAGGTCTGTTGGAGGGTATAAAGCGAACGATACCCCTCGACGGAATAGGGGTATCCAACTCGAGTACGATATGAGATCCCCATAGTCGACATACAAGTTATAGGAGGTTGTCCCATAAGTAACGGAAAAGGGTTC